>NC_056728.1:1174862537-1174870037 GCF_019279795.1 Protopterus annectens | reverse complement strand
AACTCATACATATAGGTGTATTCCCATTCTGCCATGAATAGGTTGGCGTAGCTATTGGCACAAGATGTGCCCATAGCTACGCCATCCCTTTGCAAAAAACATTTATTCTCAAAACAAAAAATATTGTTATGTAGGACAACCTCAAGCAACGATATAAGTAACATAATTTTAGTGTCAGGCAAATCGGAGACCCTTTCCAAATGTCTGTTTAAAAAACTAATGCCAGTGTTGTTCGGAATCACTGTGAACAGTGATTTCACATCCATTGTTAAAAAAGTGAGTTCAGACACATCAATTACATCTTTCATACTGTCATATAATTCTATCAGGAATTGTTTAGTGTCTTTTAATATAAATCTATTCCTGTCCACAATAGGTCTCAGGTTCTGTTCAACAAATATGGAGGAAGGTTCAGTGATCCATCCCCTGCCTGCTACGATTGGTCTAAGGGGGGGGTTAGTAGTACTCTTATGTATCTTAGGTCTACCACTAATCAACGGAATCAAAGGTGCTTCTACATCTAAAAAGTAGAATAATTTATTGTCTATAGCCTGACTATTAAACAGACCTAATAAGAATGTGTGTACCCTATTTGAAAATATCTTCACTAGATCTATATCTAACGGTTGATAAAACTGCGTGTCTTCTAACATATTTAACATCCGTTGTATATAATCTTGATTACTCATGACCACAATGCCCCCTCCTTTATCTGCAGGTTTAATGCAGATGGATTCATCACTAGAGAGGTCTTTCAAAGCTCTATTTTCTTGATAAGTAAGATTATATTTGTGGTTTATGTATGAGTGATGCCCATCCCTAATAAAATACATATCATCTTCAACTAGTTGGCTAAAAGCAGACAGGAGTGGATGTAATGGGGGAGCAAAAGTACTAGGGCGATTGAAGCTGGTATTAGCATAATCGTTGCCACTGTCATTGAAATGTAATTTTAAAGACAAATTTCTCACAAATAATTTGAAATCCCTAATAGTTTCTTCAAACACACTCCTTGTAGTGGGTATGAAAGATAATCCTTTAGATAATACTGATAACTCAACTTCATTTAAAACTCTCTGGGATAGGTTAAAGATTAAGTTGTCCCCTTCCCTTTGTTCTCCCACATTCTCTTTATATTTCTGTTGGGTGGCTGTTCGAAAGACAGTTTCCGCTTTTGTCGCCCCCTGCTCAGAGACCTCGCTCTCCCTCCTTTGTAATCTACTCTGATAGGAAAAGGGCATCTACTATTAAAGACAGGTTGATTCTCTTTCCTAGGTATAGAACTCTCTCCTCGTGGATGTGAATCTACTGGTGGACATGTAAAACTATTGGTTTTACTTCTAACTACTGGTTCAGGATTGGTTGGTGCATTCGTATTACTCTCTATATCATGCCTTACAATAATTACATCTGAAGTGCAGACACTACCATTGTTACAAGTACTAATATTTCTCTCAGCTGCTGAATCAGCTATTGCTACAGCTGTTTGTGTAAGTACTGGTCTCTTTTCTGGCATTCCATCCTGTTTTAATATATTATTCCTCTCTGTCTCAATATTCTCTACTTGTGTTGTTCGAGGGGAGGATTGTAAACCAGCTGACATAAAAACACTGTTTTCAGTCGTATTGCTTGTAAGATTAGCATTAGAAATGACAGAATTGCTATTAGAGTTAACAATATTACTATTATTTCTATTACTTAAAGTCCGTGGCCAAGTGAAAATATGGCCTAATTTAAAATCTGCTATATCTCTCTGCAATTTGTGTCGCTTCTGAGATAGAAGCTTCCGTTCATATTGGTTCACATTGTCAATTAAACTACTAAAGTTATCTTCTATTACCGTCGCTGGAAAGCAATCATGTAATGCTTTCTGTTGTTCTGATATCTTAGATCTAAGTCCCTCTTCAATGGGACGGAAAAAATCATTTAAGAGCTGCATATATTTGCAACTCACCTCTAAGTTCAGTTGCTGCCACTGGAAGAGTAAGTCCGGATATAACGTGCCAGTCGTTGGCATTTTCAGCACACGGAGACCTCTAGGAACGATCTTCCTCTGCAAACAAACATCGAAGTGTTGGCGCTGAGACTGCAAACGTTTCAGCCTTAAGAAATCATTTTCAATGTTGTTGAGAGCTGTACGAAGCTCTTCCCTATCATACGTATTTTCAGATTCCTCCAGAGCGTCACTGTTATCCTCATAGAGTGCTAAGGGATTAGCACTCTCGCGTAGACAGGCATTAAACCGTTCCATGAATGGTATGGCTATATGAAGATTCCTGATTGGAGAAGGTTACTGTCAGTTGACTGTTGGGTGCCAGGCTCCGCCACATAACCCACGCACTCAGGTGACTCCACACCAAGTACAAATATGACTCTGTCATTGTCCATGTTGGTGTGAATGATCTGAGATGTACCTCCCTGGACTACATGAAAAGAGACATGGAAGAGCTCTCCGATCTTGTAGCCCAGGCAGGTATGACCCTAGCCCTGAGTAACATTCTGCCATCACCCAGAATGATACTGCAGTACAAGGACAACATGATTGACTTCAACAATTGGTTAAGCTTCTGGTGTCATTCTAAGGGGATCCAGTATCTGTCTGCTTGGGATGACATGGTCGACAGGCCATGATGCTTTGCCACAGATGGCCTGCACCTGTCACTAGGATTCCGGATACTGGCTAAGGCTCTTGCTGCCCCTATAGTGCCTTTTTTAGGCAGGGTTCAAATAACAAATTCACCACCATAACAGGAACAGGCAAACAAAAACTGAAGGTAATGCTACTCAATACTAGAAGTCTAAACTCAAAATGCACTCACTCAAGGCACTCCTTAAAATGGAGAACATTGATATCTGTGCAGTGACTGAGACCTGGTTCAAGGCTCCACAGAGCACCCCTGCACTACCAGGCTATAACTCATACCACACTTTTCGGCCATGTAACCTGGACCAAAACACCAAATGCGGAGGTGTGTCCATATTCATTAAGGATATCCACACCTTCAGGCTAGTTGCTCAGCATAATGCATCCGAGGTTATCCAAGTGCAACTAACTCTGGGCAAAACTGCAATCCAAATTGTAGCTTGCTACAGATCCCCCACCAAGCCCCAGGATTCCTCTTTTCTTGATGTACTGGAAAATATTAGGGTTCAACCAAACACCCTAATAATGGGCGACTTCCACTACCCCACCATTAACTGGGAAAATTACTCATGTACCAACTCCTTAGCTCAATGCTTTCTGGAATTCATAAACTCCAATGCCCTAGATCAACTTATCCTCACCCCCACTAGGGGCAACAATATCCTAGACCTAGTCATTACCAACATGAGTGACCGGTGTTCCACACCTGAAGTCAACTCCTCATTGGTCCAATCTGACCATAAACTTATCACCCTTGATATCCACATTCCGCCCCCATCCCCCATTAAGGAAACTTCAGTAAAAAATTTCTCCAGAGCCAACTTCATGCTTCTTAAGACAGAAGTGGTGAACTTCATGACACCCATGCAGATGGACAATACAGTTACAACTGTTGAATCCTATACAAATGCAATCTATAAGCACTTACACGAGTGCATGGATTGTGCTATTCCAAACAGAACCAAGAAGCTATCCTCCAAAAAAAGGAAGCCAATCTAGTGGTCCCTTGCCATAAACAAACTGTACAACAGAAGGAAGAAACTGTTGCAAAAGAGAGTAAAATCCCATGAGTGGAGGAGCTCCCTGGTCAGCCTTAGTAAGAAGCTTTGATCCCTTTTAAGATCCCCTAAAGCTAGTTATGAAAACAAAATCACCTCTAAATCCAAGGACAACCACAAAGCATTCTATAACTATGTCAAGAATCTAGATGGCAACACCCAGATCTGCTCTGAGTTACAGCACAAAGGCACGAAAATTACAGAACCAAATGATATTGCCAACATCCTGGCAGATCAGTTCAGTGCTAACTTTACCTCCTTCTCACCCCCTAAAGGGCCCATATCTATACAGGAAGAATGCAGAGTCCCTGGAATCACAACTACGCAGGTAAATCTGCACTCTCTAAAGACAAAAACACAGCATCCATGGGACTGGACAACATTCCAGGCTGTGTTTTACATGAACTTCAGAATGAACTGGCTCCCCACTTAAGCACCATGTTCAATAATAGCCTCGCATCAGGCTTTGTGCCCTCTGAATGCCACACAGCAACAGTTATCCCACTCCACAAAGGGAGAGCCACCACTGATCCCGGGAACTATCAACCTATTAGCCTGATGAGCCTGGTCTGTAAGGCCATGGAACGTATCATCATGGAACTCATAAACAAAGACCCAGTTTGGGTTTGTGAAAGGCAGTTCATGCCTCCTGAACCTGATCAACTTCTTTGAGGCAGTCACCAAAGCCGTGGATGAGGGTAAGGTGGTTCACACAGCCTATCTTGACCTCGCCAAGGCTTTTGACACCATCCCCCATTCTGGAATTATAGCTAAACTCACTAAACTAGGTATAAATCCCTACGTCACAAGATAGTTTGTCAACTGGCTCACTGACAGAACCCACACTGTAAAAGTTGCAGACTCCAAATCTGACCTCAAGGCAGTGACAAGTGGAGTGCCACAGGGTTCCGTCCTGGGACCTCTCCTGTTTGGTATCTACTTCTCTGAAGTACAGGCTAGCACAGAAGGCCTCTGGCTGACAAAGTTCACAGATGACTGCAAACTAGGAGCCATAGTTAAGTCCCCAAATGATGTGGACATCCTACAGAAGGGCCTCACTGAGACAGATGCCTGGTGTCAGAGCCATGGCCTCAAGCTCAATGCCAAAAAGTGCAGTGTCATCCCCTTTGGTAAAAACTCTGTACTCATGAACTACCACATAGGCAGTAATCTACTTAACACTGAATGCGTGATAAGAGACCTTGGGACCCAGGTGGACAGCAGTCTCTCCTTTGATAGTCACATCGCCACAGCAGTCAGGAAGTCCTTCTACGTGGCACACCTCATCATAAAAGGGTTCTCATCCAGGAAAAAAAGAGGTCATTGTTCCCCTCTACTCATCACTCATTAGACCCATTATAGAGTACAACGCCCCTTTTGGAATGTACCTCACAAGACATCTGCAGCAGCTGGAAAGGCCACAGATGTACCTCACAAAGAGGATTACTGGCCTCAAACAAATGCCCTACACTGACCACCTCAAAAAACTCCAGCTTTACTCCATAGCATATCACCTACTCCATGGTGATCTCTGCCTAACATATAAAGCTATGTCAAACCCAGAGCTGTTGGACATGCTACACCTAAAGAAATCCCAATCCCTCCAAGCTACAGGCTCTAGGGACCTAAACCTTGTCACCACAATAAACAGGACATGCTGGAGGGATAGACTCCTGTCCCAGAGACTTCCTATACTCTGGAACAAGCTACCCATCTATGTCAAACAAAGTTCTTCATTAGCACTCTTCAAGAAAAATCTTGATGAGTGGATGGGAAATAGGAAATACACCCCGGGGATCACTTCTGTGTCTCTGCTGGACAGTGGCACAGGAAAATAACTTTCTTGGGTGGCATAAGCTATGGTACCTTGCTGGCTAGGCTTATGTAGGCCCTTGGGCCAATAGCCTAGTACCTACCTATATATATATATATATATATATATATATATATATATATATATATATATATGATGTGTGTGTGTGTGTGTGTGTGTGTGTGTGTGTGTGTGTGTGTGTGTGTGTGTATATATATATATATATATATATATATATATATATATATATATATATATACTAGCTGTACCCGCCACGTGTTGCTGTGGCTCAGTCTGGTTAAATGGAAAAGAAAGAAAAGAGAAAGCACACGTTTCTAATATGTTTAATTTCACAATGCTTGTGGGTATACAATATTTTTTGTTGTTCCATTGTCTGTGCAGATATAGAGATTGTCTGGTTTGCCAACTCTAGAACATGCAACATATAATTGTCCATGTGAGAAGCAATCTGTGTGTAGATCTAAACCGCACAATTCTAAAGATTGGCCCTGAGCTTTGTTGATGGTGATTGCAAATGCCAATCGAACTGGGAATTGCAATCTCTTAAATTGAAATGGCATATCCGTTGGAATCATAGGAATGTGAGGAATGAGGACATCTTCACCTTTGAAAGGTCCTGTCAAGATTGTTGCTTCTTTGACGTTGCTCATTAATTTTTTTACTGCAAGCCGCGTGCCATTGCAAAGCTTTGGCTGGTTGATATTTCACAACATGATAATTGGCACGCCGATTTTCAATTGCAGCACGTGCGGTGGCATCCCTGGCAGATCGAGTGAATTCAAAAATTCTGTTGGATAATTAACCGCTTCATCTGTTTCCACAACAGTGTCGACGGACTTGCATGTGACTGCCTCGCTTTGAATGTTAGACTGAATAATATTGTTAAGTTCGTAGACGTCTTTGTTCTTGGCCGCAAGAATAGCTCATTCAGTCAGCCAATCGTGATTCTTATAATTGGTTTGAATATTGGGAAATACTTTTTCAACCAATTCTTCTTTTGACGTCACTAAATTGCAGAAGTTATGAGGCAATGAAATTCGTCCTGAGGTCAGATCAACTGACACCTTTCTGTTCCCAATTTCCAGCAATTGATGTGAGAATATCTCAGCTGATCGATCGTTTTGCAGCTGGACATGCATATTTGTAGTTAATTTTAACGTCTTTACATGTCGCCACAAAGTAGAGTATTTCAGGCAAGCATTTATTTCGTCCGCTGGTGTCGATCGAGGAGAACGAAGCAGATCTGAAGCTGCAGAATGCGATCGCCGTGCTTGCAACCGTGCATCCTCAAGTCTGGCTGCACTTCACTCTGCTGCTTCCTTGGCACGTATTTGAGCCATTCTTTGTCTGTTTCGCTCATTCGCTGATGCCTGTTCTTCCTCAGTTTGATTTGCAATTACTCATCGCACTGCTTCCGCTCCACGAGTATGACAACCTAAGTTTGATCTTCTGCGAGACATTATTTGGATGAACTAAAGCAGATCGACTGCACTGAAAAAGAAGAAAGAAAGTTATAACAAAAACGTATAAAATTGCATATTTGTATACAAATATATATAATCCATAGTAGGTATATAAAAACACGTGCGTATTCAAATGCAACGTGTGACATCTATATAATAGTAGGTATATAAAAACACATGTGTATTTGAATGCAACATTGTGTGTAAATTTCAAAGCAATCGGTGAAGAACTTTCGGAGATTTAAGATTTTGAACAAACAAACATTTACATTTATATATATATATATATATATATATATATATATATATATATAGATATATATATATATATATATATATATATATATATATATATTTGTATGTATGTATGGGTCTACTTTGAAAGCTTGAAGTTTCAAATTTTCAAACTTCAGATGGTTGACCATAAGATCGAAGTTTTGAAACTTTGAATGGTTTAAATGGAGATTGTAGTACAGCTCAGAATGGGGGAAATTTATCATT
>NC_056728.1:1174837537-1174860037 GCF_019279795.1 Protopterus annectens | reverse complement strand
AAAACAGACACAGTAATCAAGACTATTTACAGAAATTCATGTGATGAAAATAGAACATATTAAAGTGCAGATAAACTAATAACAGATAAAGCCTTACCAGAAAAATACAGGGTAATAAGAGAAAGGAAGGAAATAAATCAAATGCCATCACTGAATTATTGAATAGAGAAAACTGTTAGAAGAGTTCAAAAGAGGGAACAGATCAACAAAAATGCTAAGAAAGATAGATGTAATAAAAGCAATGTGCAGTATCAGAACAGACCAGGATCCATTGTGCACTATTGCAAATAATAAACTAAAGATATCCGCCCAGGCAGAAAAAACTTAGAAGATATGTAGATAAATATAAAGGAAAAGTGCAAAATAAGCAATTCATTGATGATCAAAAAAAGTTTTATAGAGAATAGGGCAACAAGGCAAAAGGAAATACCACCCACAAAAAGAAGAAATAGACACATTTTGGAGACATACCTATTCAGACCTTGTGGAACATAACAAAGATGCTGAGTGAAAAAAAAAACAGTAAGAAGTTCAAATGTACAGGATAAGAAATGGGATGAAGTAATGGCCAGAGAAATTTAAACAAAATTAAAAAAAAGCTGCTAACTGGAAAACCCCAGGCACAGATGCAGTACTTAACTTCTGACTAAAAGTATTACCATCTTTAGACAAAGATTAAGCCCTGAGTAAGAAATACTTATATGTGCATCCTGAGCAGACATCAACCTGGTTAATAAAAGGAAAAATTATACCCCTCCTTAAGAGTGAACCTACAAGCTATCCTAAAAACTGTAGACCAATAACTTACCCACCGACTATGCATAAACTATATACTAGATTTTGATTTTGATTTAATAAAAAAAAGTCAACTATATACTGGACTTGATTCCAACAGAGTTTATACTCATTTAGAAGAAAACTCAATCATGGCAATAGAACAAAAGGGTAATACAAGAAAGTCATATGGAACAAAGGATCATTTGTTATTAAATAAAGTCATAATGGAGAATTGTAAAAAAAGGAGAAGAATCTTGGAGAGTTGCAAAAAGGGGAAGACTCTAAGTATGGCATGGATAGCCTACAAAAATGCATTTACAGCATCCCACATTCATGGATAAAAGAGTCCTTACAGATGTATAGGACACACCCATATTCATCAATTACATTACAGTGACCATGAAACAGTGGCACACTACTCTGTAGCTAAGCCATGATAAAGGATAAATTATTATCCCATCGATAACAATTCAAAGGGAAATATTCCAGGGTGACTCTTTGTCACTGCTGATCTTTTGTCTTGCTCTTAAACCAATAAGCTGTCTACTTAACAGATTAAGTCATGGCTACAATTTGACTCCAGGAAACAGCAAAGTGTAAAGATTTCACATCTTCTTTTTGTGCATGAATTAAAACTGTATAGTTCATCAGATGAGGAACTGAAAGCACAACTGCAAGTGGTCAAAACTCTCAGATGATATACAAATGTCATTTGATCTTGATAAAAATGCCAAAGTAACCTTTAAAGCGGGAAAGCTGCAGTACCAAGAAAATATTAATCTGGGACAGGAATGTGATATAAAATAATTTGAGCACAAGGAAGTATAAATATTTGGGAAATGATAAAGGACTGACAATAAAACATGAACAAATGTGAATAAAACTTAGTAAGGAATATTTTGGAAGACTAAAATTAATACTAAAAACAGCCCTGCCATCTAGGAGTAAAGTCAAACCTATAAACCAATTTGCTCTTCCTGTTCTAACTTACAGTTTTGAGGTGCTTGAGTGGCCCTAAAAGATATCGGCTCAGTTGGCTAAGAAAACAAGAAAAATGCTTCATGCTAATCAAATGATTTATAAAGGTCAGTATATACTGACATTATATACTCCCCATTCTGAAGGAGGTCTGCGCCTCCTCCAACTAGATTACATGTAGAGATCTGCAATCTGCTGATCTCACCAGATCTTAACCACAGTGAAAGTTTTGAAATATGAAGAAAATAAATCTAAGATTACTTTCCTGCTTAGTTTAACAGAAGCATATCAGTGTCAAGAGGGAAAGACAAAAATCAGACAGGAACTGAATGTGCCAAAAAACAAAAGAAAGAATATATGAAGTACCAGATGAGAAGGCTAGAAATGAGGAATGGGCATTAATAAAGTTGCAAGTACAGAAAACTCCTGGAACGATATCATTTTGATTAGGATCTGATGCAGGAATGGTTAAGGAGAGGTCAATCTACACTGAAAAGATGAAACCTTAATATTAGTGGATTACATACACATTGGTTTACAAAGTCCATTGAACATGTGGGACAAACAGATAAATGCAGGTTCTGTAAACAGAGCTGGAAACAGTTGCACACCTTGTTGCTGGGTGTGATACACTAATGGCAGAGGGCCTATATACTGAAAGGTATAATAATATGGTAAGGCTGTTGCATTGGGGATTGTGCAAACATTAAAATGGTGAAGTAGCTGAGAAGCATTGGAAACATAAGCCACAAAGCATTACAAAGAATGATGAAGTTTATATCACATGGGATCACCCATTACCAACAGGTCATGAAATAGATGCAAATAAAAACTGATATAATAGTCCATGAAAACAGACAAAAGTAGCTTTGATCACTGAAATTGCCACATCCAGTGACTATAATATCTTATGTACAGAAAGGCACAAAGTCTTAAAATAACAGGATTTGCAGACAGAAATGAGGGAATGTGAAAGAAGGATACCCAGGCAGTTCCCATAGTAGCAGGAGCAATAGGTCTCATAAAAAAAGAATTTATAATCGTATTTAGATAAGCTACTGATACATGTAACTCTGTATGAATTGCATAATGAGTCAGTTATGGGCATATTGCGGGTGCTGCGAAGAGCACTTATGGCTAACATCACTGACTGAAAACAATTCTAATTTCATGAACTTTAATCATAATTTGACTTAGGAATGGAGTCCATTCCTGTTATGGTATTAGAAACCCAAAAGATATGGAGAAATTAAAGTGGAATCCACTATATATTTAAATGCCTACATATATACATATTTACTCTCCAAAATGTCAAGCATGCTATAAACAAAAATATGACTATTTTTGCAGATCTAAAGATTATGGCTATCTTGATAGAGACGTACTTTGTAACTTAGGAATAGTGAAATACAAAAACATCAAAACATCAATCCCAAAAGTTCAAAACTTGAAAGAAAGATACAAAATAAAAAACTGCTCTCATTTTTTTGTAAGAGACAAGACCAACTGAGCCCCAAACTCCATGTATATCTCCACTATACCACAGCATCCAACAAATTAATTCTGGCAGAAATTATCAAATGATTATTCAATCTCATCTGCCAGCACTGAAGCTACATTCTATCATTCAACAAAGCAGATATCCAGTTTCTCAGTCTTGATCCCACCTATAACCCCTCTCAGTTTCCTATCATCCCTGTGTCTGGGAATTAGTCAAAGGTCTTGCTGAAGTCCAAGTGGACTAAAGCTACTAGTACTCAAGTTCACCTGTAAACCACTGATAATATTGGATCAAGTTTGAATGACAGTTTATTTATTTATTTAGCAGGTAAGTGAGTTGAACAACTGGAGCCCATTTCACTCATAGCCAAGTTGCAATACAAAATGTACACAATTAAACATCTAACAGTTATACCAAGCAACAATTATCAAAATGAATACTAGTCAGGAGAATTAAAGCACTTAGACAAATACAACAAAGATTGTACCTGTAGATCTCAATAGACAAAACAGTACTAGCAGAACTAATACAAATACTTACAAAATGTAAGCACTGCTATATACGTAGAAGGCTGCACTGCTCAGAGCAGAAATGTGGTTGCAGTAATACCAAACTGGCTCTGTAATCATGTTGGTTGCTATCTCAAAGCAGAAGTGTGGTATGAGTAATACTAAACTGGCAGGTTGCTGTCCTGGATATTGTTATCCTTAGATATTCTGCCAAAGGATTAGGTTTAACTGATAGTTACTTCTGGCTGTTAACCCATCCTGATGTCTGTCCTGGAGAGTATTTTACTATACAAATGCTACCAACACCAGCCTTAATCTCAGGATGTTTTTTCCATGACACCCTGTACCTATGTTATCAGAATTACAGTCTTACAGTTGTTCACATTTTTTTTCTATTCTTATCATCCCTCTACTCTATCCATCCCTCCCCCCTTGTACAAGGGTACCACAACTACTGTCTTCCTGTTCTCTGGGACTTCTATACTAAACATCGATCTGTTAAAGATATCCACTGGGGGACACTGGAAGGGAGACCATCTTGGTTTAATCTGTATCTTTCCTAACAATAACTAATTTCCACAGAAACCCCCACACACACTTTCTCCTGGTATTTATTTACTATTTTTCACATTCTGTCCTGCCTCCCTTCCATTATGACACTTTCTCCTCACTTTCCCTTGTGATGGCTAAACCATGGTATCCATTCAATATGGCTGCTGTTATCTGCCTCTCATCTTTGCTCAGCCTGATCACTTCTGTCCGTCATGTCCTTCTTTCTGCTGTGTACCTGAAACAGCCCTTGGTTCTCTCCTTCATCTCTATTGCTAACTTTCTTTCATAGTTATTTGCTTCCCTCGCTTTTTTTTTTTTTTTTTGCTGGACTTCTTGTAATGTGCCTCCTTATCCTCTCCAACCCTTCCTCCTACCATTTTTAAGCACCATAATTTGCGTTTATTCTATCCTAACATTCCTTTGTAGCTACTGTGATGCCCCCTGTCTGGGCCAGTAATAAATGAGCCTCAATCTTCAACACTGACACTGGAAATGGATGTTCACTTGGAACAAAAATGGACACATCCAGTATTTCCAGATGTAGCTCTCTGCATCAAGCACAATTTCCCTTAAGAGCACAGAGGGAACACACTCAGCCTACGTTCTGGGTTTTTCTCTCTGTCTCCCCCCAGGTCCTCATTAAGGCTCCCCATTAGTACAGCTGTTGAGTTAAGTCCTCAGCTGAGTGTCCAAGCCAAATTCTCTAGCAACCTCTCTGTGAAACCAGTACTTCATGTCCCCACTCCAAGTAGCTGACACACAAACACTTTGAGATTTGACTTGTGTGTGCACGCACATGTGCACACACACATACACACACACACACACACACACACACACACACACACACACACACACACACACACACACACACACACCTAAGAAAGGCTAGCACAGGTTTATTAGCTATACCCCCTTCTGCACAGACTATAAGGTAGTTACTGCCACCAGACACTCCCAAGCCAGCTACTCTAAGGCTCTTACAAGGGTGCCCAATTATACAGAGTGAAATTGATATTAATATGAATGGTAGTTTGACCAATGCGTTAAGGCATTCAGGAGTGGTCACACAGTCACCAAACAGATATGAGTATTCTAAAAGGTTAAAATATTCCCTAAAAGATCAGCCAAAATGAAAAGTTTAAATATATTTAATAATAAATAATAAATGAACATGATAATACTAAATATTTATTTACAATAAACACCAGTGTTTCAATCACAGGAAATATCAGAAAAAACACAGGTGGACAGATTCACACAGTTATAGAAAAACAATACTTAACTAATCTCACTGTATTTTTCTGACTGAACTCAAGAGTCACTATTCCCTGGTTACTTACAAGAAGAAGTCAAGATGAAGTAGGTGAGTATTCCTTTTACATCAGGTTTCCAAAACAGAGTGCCATGAGACTTTAGTTTCAACTAATGTTAAACATTATTTTAGTGATGGATTCCAGAATGACATCACATACATCTGGTCATCTGACTCCTGGTTCCCATGCAACCTCCCCATTGCTAGAAAATGCCAGGATTTAGCACATATCTGTCAGTAATCCACACACAGAGTGCCTTGCTAAGATCTGCTGCAACTCCTGGAAGTCATAAAACAATAAAACACTTCCACTCTTCCTACAGAAGCTAGTACACCATACTTCTTACAGACATTGCGTCACTGGCTTCATTCAGAACTGTAACATAACATCTTTATGGCCTAGGCCCAGTGATTTAATTTCTTACTATTTTTCCAAAGTTAGCTGGAGCTGGGCTTAACCTATTCTCTGCCAGTATCTCCTGTTAACATATATATTTAATTTAGTTACAATACAGTCGGGACCCACTGTTGGTACATTTTTAACACAAACATCTGCACAAATCAGTTTGGTATATGAATGACATATAATTCTTAACAAAATTCCAGCTAGCTGTGCTGGCATATGTTATACATCCACTGCCCTACTTCCTCTGGCATACTGTAGCTGGCAATACCTCACATCATCAGAGCACCATTGGATTTTGTCTGTTTTTTTCTGTTCTCTTGTGTTCCTTTTATGTACACACACACACACACACACACACACACACACACACACACACACACACACACACACACACACACACATTTATTTATTGCATTTTGTTGACTGGATTAATTCAGCCACAGCTTGGAAATGCATAATATAGAAGTAATTAAATTACAGCAATAATTATTTAGAAGGAAAATTGTAAACAAAGCATCGTGCTGTTTATATAGCTATAAAGCAGTAACATCATGATACATATGAGCAAGAGATCACAGCTATTACTCTTTTTACATTTGTACATTTGTTACATAAAGTTTTACATGGACATTTCAGAATAAGAAGACACACAGAAAAAGAAGATAGTTGACAAATACTTGCATATGTACAACATTTAAAAACATAACTTTCCATTTATACACAAACACACACACACACACACACACACACACACACACACACACACACACACAGACACACACACGCACATTATCTAAAGGAGCACTGCATAATGTGATTTGTGTGCTATGGATTTTTTCTGTTCATGTACACATGCCATACAATGCAGCTTTAAATCTGATTTTTATTATAGCATGCATGGTGTTGATATGTGTGTATATCAATTTAAGACTTCAGCATGACACAAATTGCAGTATTATGGGTAATTATCAAAGGACTATCATATGATACAGTCTAGAATCTAGCCTCAATGAATAATTATGTTGCCACAGTTATTAAATTTATTTTAAATGATTGACTATAAATTTATTTTAAATGATTGACTATAGCTACAATATGTCCAGGAATGATATTGCATGCAGAATAATATCTGAGCCAGAGATAAGCAAACAGTACTGTTAGGCTGCAAATTACAAGAAGATACCATATTACTCAAATCAAAAACAATCACACAATATATTTATAGGTGGATAGGTACTTAGAAGGTTAAAACAGTGTAAGAAACGTCTCTGTGTGGAAGATTTTCAGTCCATATATTTCTAGTTAATCACTGTATATTAATCAGATCAGACAATAGTAGTAGAAGTAGTGAACGTAAACTCGTCAAGTCAAAAAGTAATAATAGAAAATATATATAATTCTACAGCATTACTAAGTATTCGAAAGTAATCCAAGCAAGGCAGGCAGTCTGTTTCCAGTTGAAAAGGATTTTTCAAATTTCAAATTCAATTTTCAAATTCAAATTTAGAGCCACTGGCAAGGAAAATAAGGGTCTCACAAAATTATGGCTTTATTTGGTGTAGTACTCACAAAAGGTTAGCCCTTATTTGCAGATAATATTATTTTGTATTTCATAAATCAGGTAAAGGGCATTTTGGTGTTGTGGAATGTTTGAGAAAGTTTTGTGTCTTTTCTGGATATAAACTTAATGAAATAAAAAGAGGAGGTATAGCACTAGCATCTCCACCACATGTGAACTGGTTTAGCAATACCCATAATTAGGGTGACAGAATAAGATTATATATTGACCGTGTATGGATTAAAAATGATTCTTTTATGGCAAATAAGGATATGTGGGGAGAGACTAAACAAAAGATAATACAAAAAAAAACTGGAAAACTCTTGATTAATGATGTGGACAGTAAGACACAAGCAATGGAAATGTTTTTAGACCCTTTTATTTTGTATACAGGTCTGGCTTTTTTTTCTATATCACCCAAAGGAAAAGTTGTGGATGGTGATCAAATAAAGAGTTGAAAAATTTATCTGAGATGGGAAGAGGGTAAGAGTAAGTGGAATAAGTTGATTTGCCAAAGAAAAACTGTGGTTTATGATTACCTCATTTGAAAGGGTACTTCAAAGCTACACAGTTAAGGCTGATGATATACATGACACAAGCAGAAGGTTATAAATCAAGGTGGAATGATGATAAAATGCGGGGTGTAGTTTGAGAAATAAAGAAACAGTAAACCTTTGAATACAGATCCTTAAGGAGAATAGCCATGCAGAATGTTATATTCATAAATTAGCAGAAAATATTCCGAGAACTATGCCAACACAGGAATGGAGAAAGGAGACTTGACCAACATGGATGTCTACAAGTAGGTCTACAGAAAATATGCAAGAGGGAAATAGAGTTTACTGGCAAAAATTGGAAAAGGAACCAAGGCATTCAGAACAAATGACTAATAAGGGAAAGTTAATAGAGTGGGATGAGGCCAAGCAGATGTTTAAACTGCAGGTTAGAGACTTTTGGGAATACGTAATAGTTTTTTTTTCTTTTTACAAGTCACATTTAACCTTTCACAATTGCAATTGCTTAATGACAGTTTGTAAACTGTTGGTCTATTCTTTAGAATGGTTTGATGGTGTACAAGTTGGCATTAAAAGAGTAAGAGCCATTTTAAAGTTGCGTGGAAAAGGTATAATAGCTCAAGATCAAGTACTCTTCCTCACTTAATTGGAACCTCAGATGTAATTTATGGAATTAAGGGGATATATGGTGATGCCATTCATGTCGAAGCACAGTTATAGAAATGGAATTTGGCATCTAGGGTGGTACACAATCTATAAGTGATTGCAAGGGCTTCCATGGTCTGCATCTTTCCCACCTGAAGTCCCACAACATCTGACATGCATATACACACACACATTCTTACAATGCAAACACATCTGCAAGAACAATTTCCCCTGCCACCCATTTTGGACATATATCCAGTACTTCTGGATCCCTATCCCTCTCAGGAAGCACTTCTCCCTCTATACATTGTACACCCAGTCCCCCCAATACCCTATTCATATCAAATTCTCCATTATACATACTTAGGTAACCCCCCAACACTGTGCCCACTGCTAATGCCTGTCACTGTGCTCTCCCCACATGTGCATATAATGGCTATTGTGTTCTGTCCTCATAGCTATGTTATATGGGTAAGTGATGCTTGATTCACAGCATGAATATTCAATACATTGTAGAGCATAGCTTGGGTATAATATTACATACACCAGTTTTAATATTTGTAATGTGAAAACTGGTACTTAGTTCTGGATGATACACCACCTGTTTGCTGGTACCACATCATATTTATTTATTATATTTTTAATTTAGTAGCTTGGGTAGAGCACTGATGCCATTATACCTATTTCAGTTTCAGCCTGGGGATGGTTACATTGTGCCCCCTGCCTTACATAGCCTTTGCTTGCAACCAGTTTATATGTTCATGGGTTCATAGTTGTTTACTAGGGTAATGACCACAAGGGCCTTTTTAAGTTTAGCATGCATTCCAAATTTCTGACAAGTTCTGATACCCTTGACAAGTGTAAGCAAGGGCTTGGAAGATTAAACATTTACAAGCAGGGGCCTGGGAGATGAACCATTTACAGGTTGCCTGTGTCCATAAGAGACATAGATGCCAAGCCAGGAATAAATTTCCTGTTCCCCATCCAGTTGTCCAAGTTGCATTTGAATTGGGTTAGGGATGAACTCTGCTTCACATGGATGGGGAGCCTGTTCCAGAGATGGGGTAGTCTCTGGGATACATACAGGTCCTATTCATATCACAGGCAAGGATTAAGAATCTAGAATGGGTAATTCTGGTAATGTTTGTTTTGTGTATATGCAGGATGTCCATCAGAGTCAGGCCTGACAATGCCCTGTATGCCAGGCATGGATCCTCCTCAACAACATGTAGGAGACAGAATACAGGGATAGGGCCTTGAGGCTGTCTGCATAGGACATTTTACTTACACCCTGTATTCCTTTAATGAGGAACATCTGTGGATGTTCCATTTGTTGGATATACCTGGTTAGATGCATACCAAAGGGGCCACTGTACTCAATGATACATCTGATGAATGCCAAATACAGTGGAACAATTACTTCCTTGGACCTAGATGCCATAACTTTGTTCATGAGTTGCTCAACATAGAATGATTTTTTCACTACTGTAGACATGTGATGGTCAAGTGCATATCATTTCATCACTATATGGTCATTAGCATATGATGAAGACCACACAGTTTAACCTGCTTGGGCAACAGTGTTACCCCTGTGTCTGAATCATCCTTGCTCTGGATGTCACTGCTTTCATGCAATTTTTCGTAATGCATTGTTCTATTTTTTTCTGAATCCTTGAAAATGTGTTTAATTTTTGCACTTTTCTTTTCACAACTTTTTCTGAATATATGTTATTGTGCCTATAATATATAAAATAAAAGTTATCATTTAAGCAGTATGAAGGGAAACAACATTTTCACAACTGTTTTCTTGCTTCTTTCTGTAGCCCCTGCAGTACTCTGTACTTTTTAGAATGTTTAAGTAGTGACAAATCTACCACAGCCCTGTGGTGTTTGCCCCCAACATTGTTATGTCCATTGTCATAGCCGAGATATCCATACAGGGCACATTGCTCTACTTGCCTAGCATACTGCATGCACTGTCCTTTTCAGGAACTATGACAGTGTTAGATCTACCTGGCGTGCCTCTTAGCAATGTACAGTGCTGTGCACTGTTGGCTAGTATATGTAATACATCATGGGTACCAGACCTTGTATTCTGCAATGTTCAGATCACTGTTTGGACAGCTTTTGAGCTGTCCCCCTGTAGTAGACTATGTCTGCTAACCCTTTTTATATGCCTTGGGCACACAACATTGCTACCAATTCATACCTCTCAACTGTACAGATTTTTGCAAAATATCCAAATGTTAGCCTCTTATTTTGGTCTGTTTTTCATATATTGTGGTTTACTGACAAATTAGTGGCAAATCATTAAAAGTCCACATTTGCACGGGTTTGCACTTGTTTAAGCTCTGTGGATCCAGTTTTGGTGTGCTGCAGACTGCAAGAGCATCAGGAAGGGGAAAGAGGTACTCTAAGTGCCTCCATTTTGATTCTTTCCTAATTTACTGCTTTCTGCACTTGTTTTAGTCATTTTTTTTAATTTAATTGCATTTATTTAAACTGTATTTGCTTTAATATTGCTACACACTCAAGTGTGCTAGCTTGCAATGCCTTGTTTTTACTGCTGTTTTAGCTGCTTTTTTGTAAAAAAAAAAAAAAAGTTCTAAGCTTGTTTCCCGTCTTTCCTGTAACTAGTCTAGAATACAGATTTGCTGCATTCAGGACTGTTTGTAAGCTTCTAAGCCCCCAAGCCTTTCTCTGTTGGTGGGAAGCTTTCTAGCTTATCAGTGGGAGTGGTAAGCACTAGCTACCCTATCTTCCACAAGAGGAGTGGTTTCTGGCCCAGAAACTGTAGTTTATTGGCCATTTGGGCAGTGTTTCCATCCCTTTCAACTTTCTGGTTTAAAAACCTGCATTTGCGTGGGTTTAGACTTGTTTAAACTCCTCCTAGCAGCATCAAGCCGAGGTAAACTATTACTTGTGCCAGAAAGTCTGCTTTTGAGTTTTTCCCTTGAATCTTGCTAGTTCTTTCTCTCTTGCACTTCAAATAGCTTAATCGCTTTGCACTTCAACAGGTTTTTGTAGCAATTATTGCAGCACACCTAAGTGCCATCAGCACTAGTTGTTCTTCAAGGAAATAGCTCCAGTACTTAGTAGTTATGACCACCCCTCTGGCATGATTAAAGGGCAGTTCCCTGTGCTTTCTCCTATTGACCTGGTGCACTTGGGCATTCTGAGACAGTGTAGCAACTGTCTCATGTACACAGACAACCCTCTCCTCTTACCTCCCAACATTCAGACTTATGAGAGATGCACTTATATCACCAAATTGGAAGCTACGCACTCTCCAGCCAAGACCGGATTAGCTGGTCAAGAGGAGAAGGTCAACACTTGCACCACACCATATGTAACTCATAACCCTCCAGAACACCCACCATCACATCTCTCACATAAAAACACAAACCACACACCAACCTTCATGGAGGCTCTCAACAGAAATTTACCCAAAGAGCAGAGACCTCCAAGACAGAAACGCACTCGACCACCACAACACAGCACAAACCACAGGACACATAGCTCACCTCCACAGTGTGCCCCTCTACCTAAGCCCCTAAGGCTAAACACCTTGCCAAATACACTAATCATAGGTGACTCAATAGTGAGACACACAGATGTCCCACTCACTAGGTTGGATAAGGAGAAGGCAACAGTCAGCTGTCTATCAGGTGCCAGAATCCGACACATAACACACGCACTCAGGTCACTCCACAGCAAGTACAAGTAAGACTCTGTCATTGTCCATGTGTGTGTGAATGACCTGAGATGCACCTCCCTGGACTACATAAAAAGAGACATGGAGGAGCTCTTGGATTATGTCGCCCAGGCAGGTATGACCCTAGCCCTGAGCAGCATCCTCCCATCGCCCAGAATGATACTGCAGTACAAGCAGAAAATGATTGACATCAACATTTGGCTAAGTTTCTGGTGTCATTCTAAGGGGATCCAGTAACGTCTGCATGGGATGACATGATTGACAGACCTTGATGCTTTGCCAGAGATGGCCTGCATTTGTCACCCCTGGATTTCCGGGTATTGGCTAAGGCTGTGCCACCTCTATAGTGCCTTTTTCAGGCATTGTTCCAAAGACCAAATTACCACTGCAACAGCTATCAATAAATGCAATCTGAGGGTCATGCTGCTCAATGCTAAAAGTCTAAATCTCAAGATACACTCGCTTGAAGCACTCCTCAAAATGGAGAACATCATTTGTGCTGTAATGGAGACTTGGTTTAAAGTGGCAGAAAGCACCCCTCCGCTACCAGGCTATAACTCATTCCACACCTTTTGGGCCCAAAACATGGACCGTAGCTTCAAAGGCGATGGTGTCTCCATATTCATAAAGGATATGCACACCTGCTATATTTCCCCAACCATGTCCCTAAACTCTCACTCCACATTTCTAAGCACCCTGAAATCTATCAAGGTTCAACCAAACACTTTCATACTAGGAGACTTCAACTACCCCTCCATCAACTGGGAGAACTACTCAAGCACCAATACACTGGCCCAATGCTTCCTGGAATTCATCAGTTCCAATGACCTGGACCAGCTCATTCTGGTCCCCACTAGAGGAAGCAACATCCTTGACCTGGTTATTACTAGCATGGGCAACCATTGCTCTACACCAGTAGTCAATCCCTCCCTGCTCAGATCTGACCATAAACTAATGACCTTGGAAACCCACATCTCACCCACACCCCCCGTAAAGGTAACAACCTTGAAAAACTTCTCCAAAGCTGGCTTTGGGCTCCTAAAAACAGAGGTGGCTAACTTCACGGCACCCATGCCAATGGAAAATAGCTTATGACTGCCAAATCATACATCAATGCACTGTACGAACATGTACATAAATGCATGGAACTAGCCATACCCAGCAGAACTAAGAAGCTCTCCCCCAAAAAAAGGAAGCCATTCTGGTGGTCCCCTGCCATTAATAAACTCTACAACAGAAGAAAGAAACTGTTGCAGAAAAAAAGTGAAGACCCAAGACTGGAAAAACTCCCTTATTAGCCTCAACAAAAGTTGAGATCCCTCATCAAATCCTCTAAAGTCAGCTATGAAGGCAGAATTGCAGCAGACACTAAAAACATCCACAAAGCCTTCTATAGTTATATCAAGAACCTCCATGGCAATACCCAGATTTTCCCTGAGTTACTGCACAATGGTACCTCCTATACTGAGCCAACAAATATTGCCAACATACTGGCTGACAGATTCAGTGCCAAGTTTACCCCTCTGCCCCCCCAAAGGACCAATGACAATACCTGAAAAATGCCAGGCACCCAGCATTACTGCAGCACAGGTTAAAGCTGCATTGTCCAAGGCCAAGAATATAGCTTCCATGGGACCTGATAATATCCCTGGCTATGTTCTACATGAACTACAATGTGAACTGGCACCACATCTGTGTGCCCTGTTCAATCACAGCCTCACCTCAGGCTTTGTCCCTACCGAATGGTGCACTGCTAAAGTCATCCCTCTCCATAAAGGGGTAGGAACTACAGACCCTGGGAATTATCGCCTCATTAGCCTGATGAGTCTGATATGTAAAGCTATGGACCGCATCATCATGGACCTGACTAACAAAGATATAGGAAATCTCCAGACTCTAGATCCCATGCAATTTGGCTTTGTGAAAGGGAGATCATGCCTGCTCAACCTGGTTGACTTCTATGAGTCAGTCACCAGGGTTGTTTATGAAAGTAAGGCAGTGCATACAGCCTACCTCGATTTGGCCAAGGCCTTTGATATCATTCCTCACTCGAGAATTATTGATAAACTCACCAAACTAGGCATCAACCCCTATATCACTAGGTGGGTTGTAAATTGGCTCACAGATAGAACACACAGTGTGAAAGTAGCAGACTCCAAGTCAGACTGCCAACCATTCACAAGTGGAGTCCCACAGGGATCGCTCCTGGGTCCTCTCCTGTTCAGTATTTACTTCTCAGAAGTCCAGGCCAATACAAAGGGACTCTGGCTGACCAAGTTTGCAGACGACTGCAAGCTGGGAGCCATTATTAACTTCCCAAGTGATGCAGACATCCTACAGAAAGTCCTCACTGAGACCAATGACTGGTGTCAAAACTCATGGCCTTAAGCTTAATGCCAAAAAATGTGTCATCATCCCCTTTGGTAAAAACTCAGTTCCCATTAATTACCACATTGAAGGGACCCCACTGAACACTGAAGGTGTTATAAGAGATCTGGGGATGCAGGTTGACAGCAACCTGCCCTTCGACCGCCACATTGCCACTGTGGTCAGAAAGTCCTTCTGTAGGGCACATCTCATTACCAAGGATTTTGCATCCAGGAAGAAAGAGGTCATCGTCTCTATCTACTCTTCCATCATTAGACCAATTATTGAGTATAATGCCTCATTTGGCATGTACCTCACTAGACACCTGCAACAGCTGGAGAGGCCACAGAAGTATCTCACAAAGAGGATCCTAGGCATTAAACACATGTCCTACATGGATAGACTCAAAATACTCCAGCTATTCTCTGTCTAATATCGTCTACTTAGAGGTGATCTTTGCTTGACTTATAAAGCCATGTCTGACCCAGCTCTGTTGGAAATGCTACATCTAAAGAAATCCCAATCCCTCCACACCACACACTCCAGAGACCTCAACCTCAATACCACAATCAACAGAACATGCTAGAGGGGACAGGTTCCTCACCCAGAGACTGCCCATGCTCTGGAATAGACTTCCCATACATGTCAAACAGAGCACCTCGCTGCTCCTCTTCAAGAGAAATCTTGAAGAGTGGATGGGTAATAGAAAGTTCACCCCAGGGATCACTCCAGTGGTTGTAGTTGAGAGAGGCACTGGGAACTAATGTCAGGTGGCACAATGCCAGGGCACTTCTATGGGCTAGGCTTGTAAAAGTTCCAGGGCCATTAACCTAGTACACACCTATAAACCTATGAAAATAAAGACAGAGATTTGAGTTTCAGACTTCATACCCTTCAGACAATTCATGCTAATGCAAAACCTGTTATTATATCAACTTTCTACATTTGGAAGAGCAATATTTAAAAATTGCCCCTATTTTGGGGCCTTTGTCCCACTTTTATTTATGGCTTTGTCCAGTTTTGTTGATCTGAGAGTTGAGAGGTACTCTGTCTCCTATTTCGTCTCTACACCCTTATTCCTGTCCTCACTGTCTTCTTCCTTCCTTTTGCTTCTACATTTCTTAAAAATAAAAAAAATAAAAAATGTGTATGTGTTCTATAAAAATATACTCTTGCTTCCCCTACATAATCCCTCTTTTCACTACCCACACCATCACCTTACTTCCTTCCATTTCTTCCTTTCTTAAAAAATAAAAAATGGGCTATTTTTCCCACAAAAATAAACCCACTCTTTCCTTCACTTTGCCCTTCTGTTTGCTGTTTCCCCTTTCTGACTGTCCTGTACATCTATTTCCTTCTTATTAATGTCAATAAATCTGTAGGATCCTCGTTGAGAAGCCCTTATCTTGAATCTCACATTTTTTGTAGTAGCACATCATTGCGTGAGCGAACCTACATTATAGCAGACATACTACATGCATGCAACTGTGCTCCTCAGGTCACATGACCATCGTTGTACATTGCTTTTCTTTAAGCAATTTGTTCAGCTTTTGCCAGAGCACTCCTTAATTTAGTCCATTTCTGACGTGCTAATTGGATTACTTTGTTAATCAGGTTTGGACCATATCATGCTACTTCATTCATTTTACTCAGCAGTTAGACAGCCATACAACGGATGTTTCTGAATCTCAGGAATGCTGTTTTTAAGAATGTTCAACCACTCCTGCAATCATCTTTTGCAAGACTGAATCCAACTCTTCATGAAGGTATTGCAATATTGTTTAAAATAGTTAACTTGTTATGTCAAATTTCAAGATGTTCTGTTAATTCCTACTTCAGGCTACTTCCAAGATGTCCTATTTGTGATAGCGCATTTCGGGCTGAAACAACTGTTTCTATAATACTTTTTTTTTCTGCATGCACGTACTTCACAAATGAAGACTGACACCAACATTGTTATTCTCCTTTTACACCTGCATGCTCACAACCTTGAGAGAGCAATAGTTAAAACCAGTTATCTTCTGATAAGGCTCACATCTAATAACACATCTGTTATTGTATCAGCCTCACTGGTGACCTACTGATATAGTTTATTAATGTCCAATCATCCTCTGAGTTATATTTTAAAGTTAAACTATCTGCATCGTCTCCTTTGGTTCTGGGTGATATTCACCTGAATCTGCTTTGCATGGTGCCCCACAGTGAATAAAAGACATAAATCTTTGTGCATTAGAAAACTTATAAAACTGATCATCACTCGATAAAATTCTAAAACAAGTGCAAAAAAAAACAATAAATATGGCTAGTTTGTAGTTAATTTATTTGCGGGGAATATTTATATGTTTTTACAGTCTAAAATTAATAAATGAAATTAGTCTTGATTTTTTTCTTAAATTTGAATTAATCCACCTGCTTGTGCATCTGAGAATTTTTGCAGTGGGTTATTCAAAATTTCCAGTAGGTAAATTAAGCTGAAGGTTGTCTAATTCAAGCCACGGTTTGTAAAATTAAATTTACAACGATAACACACCAAAAGAATTTATTCCATAAAGCTTTCGGATCTACACCCTTCATCAGTACAAAGCAATAACATTGCTACAACATTTAAATAGGAGAGATCATATAGTCACATGCTTCAGCCCATCCCACCACTTAATAAACAGCCAAATCTTAAAAAGACAATACATCATTTAAAATCATACTAAAATTCTATCTAACTATAATATTACAAAAAATATATAATACTTAATCAGTAAATCAGTATTTAAATACCATACTAAAAATATCTTACAATTATATTGCAAGTGGTTATAGTGTATTATAATAAATATATAAATACACATATAAACATATATAAAAAAAACATATATAGAAAAACCTTGCAACCACCATCATATACATACATACATATAAATACCATTATACACAAGTATATTTAGTGAACAGGTTAAAATTATGGCCCAAGTGTTTGAGAATAGTGGCTATTCGAAACAACTTATTAATAAAGCGGTTGAGGAAGTGAAAAGGGAGAGGCAGACTAAATTTAAACCAGTCTTGCAGGGAGGTATGACAATGCATGAAGATGGCCCACGTGAAGATGTGAAGATAGTTAGATATTTAACAACTTATAATTTAAATACACGTGGAGTGAGCACTATAATAGAGAAGAACTGGCCCATTTTATTAGCTATGTCTGAAGTTAGATCTATAGTGGGGGACAAACCTAGTTTTGGATTTAGAAGTGCCGAAACATTAAAATGAAAATTATGTTATAAAGATTTCCGAGAGAAAACTAAGACCAAAGATAGGATAATAGGCACAAGGAAATGTTACAACTGTTCTTGTTGTAATGACCTATATGAAGGAGAGAATATCTTTAAGCACCCCACTAATGATGAAGTATTCACATTGATAACAATGACCACTTGTAATGAGGAAAGAGTGGTCTATTTGGCTACATGCACATTATGTGCATCTTTCTACGTGGGCAAAACTATTAGAAAATTAAAAGAGAGAATAACTGAGCATAAATCGGAGATTAGGAGGAAAGTATTGACAAATGCTTTGAGTAAACATGTTATAGATAAAGGCGAAAAGCATGTTTTTAGATTTAGGGTATTGGCTACAATAGATATTAGTTTAAGGAAGGGGGATATTAATAATTGTCTAGAACTAAAAGAATTAGAATGGATTATTAGACTTCAGGCAGATGTGTTCCCTGGTCTAAATAATGCCGTCAGCCTAAAGCCCCTACTAGTGAAGAGGCAAAGGGAAAGATTATGAAATACATATAATGCATAAAGTATATGTTTATGTAATAGTTATGAAATGTTGTGTAAAAGTGTACAATTGTACTTATATGTATGTATGTATATGATGGTGGCTGCAAGGTTTTTATATATGTTTTTTCTATATATGTTTATATGTTTATTATAATACACTATAACCACATGCAATATAATTGTAAGATATTTTAGTATGGTATTTTAAATACTGATTTATTGATTAAGTATTATATTTTGTAATATTATAGTTAGATAGAATTTTAGTATGATTTTAAATGATGTATTGTCTTTTTAAGATTTGGCTGTTTATTAAGTGGTAGGATGGGCTGAAGCATGTGACTATATGATCTCTCCTATTTAAATGTTGTAGTAATGTTATTGCTTTGTACTGATGAAGGGTGTAGACCCGAAAGCTTTATGGAATAAATTATTTTGGTGTGTTATCGTTGTGTACTATATGCAGTTGGCAGTAGCACCATTGTTTTATTGAGTTAAAATTAAATTTAACCAGCTGGCAAAGTGATAAATGCTGAAAAAATAAGTGGATGGTAAAGTTAGATATAAAATAGCAGCAATACTAGACTAGAAAGGGAAAAGGATGAACCAAAAGCAAGTTAAGGAAAAAAATAATATTAAAATCAAGAAGAAAGAAAATGAAAGGCTTCATTCCTCTGTGCCAAACAGCTAACTTTAATTGTATGTCTGGTGGTTGGTACAGAGGGCTAAGGCTGTTAGCTGTAGTTACTGTGGTACAGAGTTTGATTCTCACAGACCTCATTTACCTATGATGTGACCTCTAGAAATTCACTTAACTGACCAGTGCTTAGAGCAAGTGGGAATTTGAGTTAGGCTTCTCAGTGGTCTGCTGAAGTGCAAGCCTAGGAAGTATCTGTTGCACTCTTGGTAATGGTATGTGTCCAAAAAGTAATTTGGGCATTAATAATGCTAATGCAGGGGTTAAGCATGCAATAGATATACCAATCATTTTATGAGCTTCACTGGGGTCTCTGGGGTCTTCTAATATTCAAAATGTATGCAGCTAGGTGAAATGACAATGCATTTAACATATATGTTGCTGTGCATTCTTTCTGTGCATGAGAGTTTTATGTTTCATAATGGGGTGGCATCTCGTGCATGTCTAGGCAACTGCTTTGCACAATATTTATCCACTTCTAGCATGTCTACCATTAAAATGGAAATTCTAAGTTGTTTTCATGTATGATGATTTCTCAGAGAAGCACATCCTCTTAAAGAATGCATGGGAATGGTAATTGTGTTTCCCAAATTGCTATCTGGACAGAAACTGAGAATGAGTGCTTAAAGGGAAAAAAATCACAAAAAAATTGATAAAGGTAAGAAAAAGAAAAAAAAAACATAATTTATTAATTTATCCTGAAAATAACTTCCACCCATCAATGCACCTATCCACCCATCCATCTACTCATGTAGCCATCATTTTCAATATGCATTTTATGAAATTTAAGGTGGGAGGGAGCTGGTGTGTGTCCTAGCAGGCAGTGGGTATGAGACTGGAAACTGATCCTAGTTGGGATGATAGTCATATACAGGGAATACTCACAGATGCGTACTGATCACATTCCTAGAGTCAAGTCATACCATTGATCATTTATCTACCTGCATGATATTGGAATGTGGGTGGGAAAGGAAGACATTGACAAAACCTCAAGAAAACTCCATAGAGACACAGTGAGGATATGTAAACTCCATATGAAATGTACCAAAACTGTAAACCAAACAGGAGGGAAAAGTACTGTGAGGGAGCAAACTAATTGTTACACCAATGTGTTTCACCAACTGAGATAGATAAATTAGTTAATTTTGTGTGCATTGTAAAAATAGTGACTGTAAATGGAATATAATGCCAGCTTATTACAGTTGAAGGACTTTAACCTGGGCAAATGAATATGTGAGAAGACAACAGCCTGTCTGTCTAGACAATACCAACATGTCAGTTATATAATCTCTACAGAACTGTGTTCCAGTTAATATGGGAAAGAAAAAAACAGTAGCTGTCCACAGGGCCAGCGTATGCATACTTCTCAACTGTTCATCTTTCACAGAATGTCCAGATTTTTGCTTCATATTTTTGGTCTGTTCATCATAAAATTTGTGATTTTCTGGCAAATCACAGAGGATTGAATTCACTAAATAATGACATACGCTTGGCTTCCATACTTCATATCCATTAGAAAATGCATTCTAAAACAAATCCTGTTATTCTAGCAACTTTCTAGGTTTATAAGAGCAATATATGAAAATTTGTCCATATTTCTAACACTTTGTTTCCCATTATTTTAGGCTTTGTCCAGATTTCTTGCTGTAAAAGGTTGTGAGGTAGAACCCTACATGAAGGGTTCCATGGGGCCCACTGCTGCTCACTGCATCCCCTACACACATCCCCCAGTGTTTACTCCATTTTCCCCATCCTCATCTCCAGATTATTTTTTATCATTTTTTTCACATTCTGTCATACTTTTCCTGCAGCCTTTCAGTACATTATAACTGGCCAAGACTACACTGCAATAATTATGGTGGACATAACTGAATTAAACCATGGATCTGGTGGCTTAGTGGCTCCCTGAAGCCATGGCTTTCTAGATGCTCTGATGTTCATTTTACAGATGCTTTAAGTATTTTTTTTATCCAATCATGACCTAAATAAAAATCATGACTTAGGAAAGAAATTTAGTCTTATTCTTCCAATTTAATTTTTTTCTTGCATCCTTTCAAAGCACCCTAATGGGCTAAGACTGCACTGTAATCACTGTGTAGGAAATAAATGAATTAAGCCATGGGTCTGGGTGCTGCCACTCCCCCAGAAGTCCTGGGGTTCTAGATGATCTGAGGTGCATTTTTGAACATTTTCCAACCATTTATTCCAACGATGGCCAGAACACAAATCATAAGGAAAGAATTTCAATCTTATTATCTTCTTTCAAGGAAAGAAATACGTTGTGTCCGGGGCTTAATGTTCAAAGCTGACAAAATAGTAGGTCACAGTAAACATGAGAAACAAATGTCTGTGAGAATACATAAATCATATCTAGAAATAGTGTATGCCTCTCTACCCCCCGCCCAAAAAAAAAGATAACTTCTGTGTATCTCTCTGGTGTTAGAGTGATAGGAAAGTGAAAGCACAAATGACCACAGTCATATAGTTCAAGTGAATGCTGTCATACATATATACATCAAGCCACTTTATCGCTATCCCAAAAGGCAGCCACCTTCTGCTTAACCCCTTGATATCAGACTGAGATAAAATTTGAAAAAACAAATAGAAAACAGTAGCATATTTCAACCTGTTGCTGTCAGCCATATATAAAACAGCATGACTGCTTATCTGGTCCCAAAATATAGCCATTTATCTGATGTTTGATTTGTGAAGAAAATGAAAAAATAACAATCACAATAATGTATTGCATCTTGTTGGTCCTATACAGCACACTGTCCCTACAGAAGCTATAATGGCCGGTACACCTCTAAGGTTTGTGAAGAAAAATAAAATAAATAATGACCATACTGTTCCAACCCCAGCACAAGCTATACTAATCTTCTGTTTATATTTCTGAGGACTGTGAAGACAGATAAATAAATGCATTGCTCCCAGCCCCCACACAAGCTATAACAATGTTCTGTGCAGACCTCTGAGGTTTGATTGTGATAAATTAAAAAATAATGTTCACACCATCTGTGGTCACCCAAGCAAGATACAACAACCATCTGTACACACCTCTAAACATGTCTGGTTTAGAATAGGTGGGGTTCAGGGCAGAGACTACCACCAAGTCTGGGTCAAATCCACTTTTCTGTTTTTTAGGTTTTTTTACTGCTACCCAAAATAGTTATATATAAGACC
>NC_056728.1:1174735037-1174832537 GCF_019279795.1 Protopterus annectens | reverse complement strand
TCTATACATTAAGTCAATTTGGAGGAGGACCATACTTCCTTCAGAAAGAAGAATATATAATCTTGATATACACTGATTTTTTATGTATCATTTTATAAGCATGAAGCATTTTTCTTATTTTTCTGTCCAACTGATACAATACCTTTTGGGGTCAGTCAATCGCCCCAAAACTCTGTTAGAACAGGAAGAACAAATTGGTTTATAGGATGGACTTTGTTCCTAGATGTTAGGGCTGCTTTCGGTATTAAGTTTAATCTTCTAAAATATTCTTTACTGAGTTTTATTCACATTTGTTCATGTTTTATTGTTGATTCTTCATCAATGCCCAATTTATTTATACACTGCCTCTTGCTCAAGTTCTTTTATATCACATTCTTGTCCCAAATGGATGTTTCCTTAGTGCTGCAGCTTTCCTGCTTTAAAGGTTGCTTTTGTACATTTATCAAGACCAAATTACATTCTTATATCATCTAGGAAAGTATGACCACTTCCAGCTGTGTTTTCAGTTCCTCATCTGATGAACTACACAGTTTTAAATCATCTACAAAAAGGAGATGAGAAGTCTTTAAACTTTGTTGTTGCCTGGGAGCTGAATTGTAACCATAACCTAATCTGTTAAGTAGACAACATAATGGGTTAACGGCAAGACAAAACAGCAAATATGACAGAGAGTCCCCCTGAAATATCCCCCTTTGAATTTTTGTCCCTGGTATAATAGTTTGTCCTTTATCATGGTTGAGACGCAGTGATTTGTCACTATTTCATGGTCATGTAATTGATTGATGTAGGGTGTACCTGGTACATCTGTATGCACTCTTTTATCCACGAATGTGGGGTGCTGTCAAATGCTTTTTTGTAATCTAGCCATGCCGTACTTAGATTCTTCCCCTTTTAACAATTCTCCATTATGACTTTAATTAACAACAAATGATCCTTTGTTTCATATGACTTTCTTTTGTTACCCTTATGTTCTATTGCCATTATTAAGTTTTCTTCTAAATGAGTATAAACTCTGTTAGCATCAGTTCTAGTATATAGTTTGTACATCATCAGAAGGCAAGTTATTGGTCTGGTACCATTTCTACTGTTGTTAAGCAGGCTGTTGTCTGTTAGGGGTGTGCACATAAGTAGTTCTTACCTAGAGCTAAATCTTCATGTAAAGTTGTTAATATTTTTAGCCAGAAGTTAGGCACTGCATCTGGGTCTGGGGTTATCCATTTAGGATGTACCAAAAAGGATCCAACGCATCACTGAAGACAAAAACACAGGTTTATTGCAGGTAAACGTAAAGCGCTTTTCGTCGCTCAAAGTTTGAGCAACTTCCTCAGACATTCAAACCTTAATTAATTTACATATTTATACTCTCACGTCACTAGCATCATTAACAAGAGTATCAATTAACAGATTCAGCAAGTTAAAAAACAAGTAATATAAAAACCCCCCAACTATTAGCAGCAAAAAAAGTCTATATATGTATATATAATAATAAAGCAAAGTATTATATACTTATATACCATAAAATAAATATATATGTATACAAAAACATAAAGTACTTAAAAACCACTTCTCTGTTAATAAAACTGAGTCAGTACTCAAAACATAATACTGAAATAGTTTGATGTAGAAACAGCCGACAAGTCATGCAAGATGAATTTAAAAATACTACTAGTTGCTAAGTACGATTTAAATAAATCAGTGTATTGGTCTGAAATCAGACTGGTCTTATAAGTCAAAAAGCAGAGTCTCATATTATATTACATTATTATGTTATATATGTGTATATATGTTATTATAAAGTAATAATGTTAGGTATCATTAAATAAGAAAATAATTAAGCACTATGATGTGAATACCTACATGTACCTAAGCTTCTCAAGTTAAAATGATAAAGAAATGTATCTTAACTAATGACTGGGCACAGTTCAAAACCTATTAAGTACAAGAATTTAAAAATAAACATACAGAAGCAAAACTCAAAACAACTATTCAAAGAAAGCCATTGAATTCAAAAATAACTAATAAGTGTCTAAAAAATTGAAACAATAAAGGAAATAAAGTATAAATAAGTATTTCATATAAACTAAAATCTAAATAAAGTTAGTATAAAAAACAAGTCTACCTAAGTATATACTTAGTACACTTAATTTCTATTCAGACTTCTAAGTTTAAGTAGGCAGCCTATATTGCAGTGGTCATTTAAGCCCGGATAACAAAAGGCATTAGTACGCCATTGCCAAGTGAGTTCTCGCTCTTCTAACAATAAGTTATATGGCCCACCTCTGATGTTAGTCTGAATTTGGTCCAGTGCTGTAAATTTAAAACTGTGCCCTGGGTTAATGGATATGTGTTTAACTAAAGCGTTTTCCGCTTTGTTGTTCTGTATGGCATATGTATGTTCATAAACTCTTTCCTTAAACTGTCTTTCAGTCTTTCCTATATAGAAAGCTGAACAAAGTGTGCATGAGGCCACGTACACTATTAGTTTAGAAGAACAGTTTAGTTTATGTCTAATTCCATACTTCTTGTTATTAATAGTTACACATTCTCCACTGTACATATATTTACACATACTACAATTTTCACAAATTTTCATTCCCTTCTTTCTACTAAAATTCTTAGTGGGATTATTTTACAAAATATTTTTCAAATTATAGCCCCTTCTGTAAACAACTCTAGGGTATTCAACCAGTTTGTTAGAAATGCTCTTATCTTGTTGAATTAATGACCAGTTTTTAAATAACAATTTTTTGATAAGGTCACTATCCATATTAAAGGTAGTAATGAAACTAAGTTTAAACTCGTTACTTAGTTGTATTTTACTATCTAAAAAGTCTGTCTCCTCTAAAGAGTGCAATTGATAATCTACTGTTGTTAAGTGTATACTCTGACCAGAGGGCTGGTTTAAAATGGGAACGATGGTACCATTAAGTCTTTTAAATCTCACTTCCTGGACAATTTCTTCTAAAAACTCAGTAGGATAACCTCTCTCACTAAAAAAGTTAGTGAGTAATTCACATTCAAAATCAAAGTCTCTACTATAAGTGGTCATATGGGCTGCTCGTATCAATTGGCCCTTAACTATAGACTTTTTCTGTGAGATCGGATGAAGGCTAGTGAAATGCAAGTAAGAATTGCAGTAAGTTTCCTTTCTATGTATTTTAGAAAAGTACTGGTTATTAACAAGGTCCTTAGATAAATTCACGTCCAAATAATCAATAGAATATAATTGAAAATTAGAAGTGAATTTAAAAAAGTCCGTAGTATTGTTAAGAAAGTTTAATAACTTGTCTGCTTTTCTTTGGTCACCCTCAAAAAGAATGAAAATATCGTCCAGGAAGCGAGTATAGTACTTAATGGAAGAAGTCCATACATTGTTGTTAAAAATAAACTGATGTTCCCAGTATGCCATAACTGTATTCGCTAAACTGGCCCCACATGGCGACCCCATTGCGACACCACATTTTTGCAAATACAATTTATCATTAAAAGTGAAAAAATTATTGGTCAAAATGATGTCAATTAAGATTGTTACTGTGAATATTTCATTAGTTGAAGCTCCTTTCTTGTTAAGAAATAAGTTAACCCACTCTATAGCCTCTAAATGAGGAATTGACGTATATAGGTCAATAACGTCAATAGTGACGAAATTGTGATCTTCATTATATATTATACTGTCAAAATTCCTCAAAAATGACCATGAATCTTTACAAATTTGGACTTCAGTCACTAAGTATTTTATTAAAATGTTGTCCACTAGTTTAGCTGATGCATACGTTATAGAGTCTCGCCCATCTATGAGTGGTCTAAATGGGGGGTTAGAAATATTTTTATGTATTTTAGGTGTTGCAAACATAATTGGGATCTTGGGCCAGTTAGTAGTAATATAGTGGTAACTATTTAAATCAATGTAACCATCCATAAATAAGTCGCTGTAGTAACTTTTAATCATTCTATATGCGGTGTTTAGCTCATTTAAGGATACTTCCTTGTATGTGTCATTTGCCAAAATATTTTCAACTCTGTCAATGTAATCAAAATTATCAAATAAAGTAATTCCCCCACCTTTGTCTGGTTTAATAGCTCTAATATTAAGTGTTTTAAAAGTAGATACGGCTGCATGTTCTTCCTTACTGATGTTTCTTCTCTGCCTAGTGTTCCTGTAAATTCCAGTATGTGAACTATCACTGATACTACGCAGGTCTAATTCCATAATTTGTTCAAATGTAGACAAAGTAGGGTGTAACATGGGGTTATATTCACTAACTACCTTAAGTGGTTGGTTAACTGATGGAGAATGTTCTAAAAGAATACTAAGATTAAGTTTCCTAACAAATAATTTAATGTCCTTAATACATTGTACCAGGTCCATGCTTTTAGCAGGTACAAAAGATTGTCCCCTAGAAAAAAGTTCAGCCAAGGAAGGTTCAATGTTAATACATGAAAAATTGTAAATCACAAAATCCCCTGCTTTGTTGTAAATAATCGCAGGGGTTGTCGCTTCTTGATTTATCTCTTCGGTTTGTGGGTTGGACCGAATTGGTTTTTTGGTTGTTGTTGTTGTTGGTGAAAATTCTGCTGGTTATTGTGATTGTAATTGTTAACATAATGTCTCTTAGGGATAGCGCCCGAGTTCTGGTTGTCGTAGTTATTACCCTGATTAGTTGAACAAGTCAATTGGCCACTCTGGTAGCCCCTATTGGGTGTAAATTGTCTTCCGTTTCTCAAACGGCCAGCCCAGGTGTTGTTATTTCTATTATTAGGTCTATCCGTCGAAGTCCTTGTGTCAGATTCGAGACTGGACTCTTGTTCATCAATAAATGTCTCTAAATTGCCAGTATCGTTAACAGTAATGTCAGTAGAAGCATTTAGAAACCCTGGTGGTTTAGGGTATGCTTTTCCTTGGTCATACGCAAGTCTGTAGTCTAGCCATGCCGTACTTAGATTCTTCCCCTTTTAACAATTCTCCATTATGACTTTAATTAACAACAAATGATCCTTTGTTTCATATGACTTTCTTTTGTTACCCTTATGTTCTATTGCCATTATTAAGTTTTCTTCTAAATGAGTATAAACTCTGTTAGCATCAGTTCTAGTATATAGTTTGTACATCATCAGAAGGCAAGTTATTGGTCTGGTACCATTTCTACTGTTGTTAAGCAGGCTGTTGTCTGTTAGGGGTGTGCACATAAGTAGTTCTTACCTAGAGCTAAATCTTCATGTAAAGTTGTTAATATTTTTAGCCAGAAGTTAGGCACTGCATCTGGGTCTGGGGTTATCCATTTAGGAGCTTTTCTTTAATGTTGTTTCAATTTTTCTGGCCATTACTTCATAAAGTAAACTTTCTAAACTATATCCTGCACTTTGCAGATAATGCATAAACTTTGGTTTCTATTTCTTTAACTTCTCTATTACTGCTACTCTTTTCTACTTCCCCCCTTCGGTTTCTTATTTTTTGTATTGTGCACATTTCTATGTCTGGATGCATTTACCTGTATTTCTCTTCAAATATCTTTGGTGCTGCTGTTGTTGTTTTTGCTTTTTTTTTGTATTGATTAGTTTTGCTCTCTCCTTTCATAAATATGGCACCATAGTAAATGTATTTTCTTTCCCATGACCATATTTCTTCTTCAGGTGTCTCCCACTCCACATGTTTCTCCTTACTTTGGGCACTCATTTTTCCATCATCCTGTAATATAACTTGTGTTAGACTTTCTACAGTAAATCCTTCATTTCATAGGTATTTCATAACTGCAGTTTCTGTTTATCTTCTACTGTGCTAATCTTCTGTTCTACATTCCCACTTTGTGGTCTTATTTTTTGTATTGTGAAATTTTTCATGCCTGGGCACCTTTGCCTGTATTTTTCTTCAAATATATTTGAAGCTGTTTTTTTTTTTTTCTATTGATTAGTTTGGCTTTCTCCTTTGTATAAATATTGCACCATATCAAATCTCTCTTTCTTTCCTATGCCCATGTTTCTTTTTTATACATTTCAAAAATCTCTAGGTTTATTTCTTTATATTTTCAAATATCGTCAGTCTCTTCTTTTTCCAAATGGCCGAAGGTTTCTTGGTCCATGTAATGTATTTCATGAATCTGAAGTTGTTAACAGTGTTTCTTGTACTAATTTGTCTCTTAATCTTTTTGAGTATCTTCTGTCTGGAAATGCGTAGCTTCTTGCACAATAGTAACAACACACAATTTCTTCCTTATCCACAATAGTGCACTCATCATTTTTATGACTATTTCATGGTCACTGTCAGACTAGTGTAGACTAGTATAGTCAGAATTAAGATACGTCTAATGCCGAATAATGATTGTATGCTTGTCACATTAACAGTATTCATTAGTTGTTACTGTGCACTGATGGAGCATCAGTACAGAAAAACATAAATGGATTTCAGACAGAACTGAAAAGTCCCCTCCATAATCTAGTATTGTGCTGTGCATGAAATTGCAAATCATTTACTGATTTTTAGTAGCAATATTTGGTTAGCTTCTGTTACTGTTCAGCTAATTTTCAGTTAAACAGCAGGTCTGACAGGGTTGTGAACCTACATTTATTTTATTTATTATTATTATTATTACTATTATTATCATTATGCATTGGTGTCTCAGGTGTTTGTTTTTTCTTTTATTGCTTCTGTTGGGTTGTGAGCCAGCAGTAACCACCCACTCACTCGCTGTCACCATTCCTCACCCCGATTCTCCGATGTCTGAGCCTCTGCTTCAACTCAGCTCACCTGAGTCGTAGGGCTTTATCTCTCCGTGACACAGGACATTATTGTATTATCTTTAAATGAAAATGTGTTTTTTCTTTTTTTATTTCTTTACTAAAGTTTATTTTTCATGTTAAGTTGTATTTACATTTCATTTGCTTTTATTATGCTATGGAAAGCTAGCTGTTGTTTTATTTACTTGTATACAGACTTTATTTTTAATTAGGCAGTAAATTTATTTGTGGTTTTATAGTTCTCAAGTCCAGTGGTGTTGAGAATGAAGCCTCGTAAGATACTTGTCCTTGTCTAAATATCATGTGCCAAAAATAATTTTTTTTTCAAAATAATGTCATTTAATACTTTTTTTCAGTTATTTTATTCTATTTGTTCTTCTGCTCTGACAGTCGTATCACCACTGACAGGAGGGAGCTGCATGAAGCGGGCTGGCGGTCCTGTTCCTAACTTGAAAACCTCAGAAAGTGTACCTGGCCTTCTCACTTGACTCCACTAATACCAGAACCTAAAGACCAAAATACTAGTTGGCTTGGAGTAAACATCACTGTAACAGTCCAGCATTCAATGCATAGACCTCTTCACCAAGAAAAATAATACAGGCTTATAAAGGCTTAAATACTTGATATACTACACTTGTCCATGGAGTGGCTTCAATGGCTTCAACTAAATAATAACTCAGATGGCAGGATAACAAATTTGATAGTAATGGAAACTTTTCTGCAAACGTTATTCAGTATTCTCAAAATACGGATGAGTCAGACTGCTCCCACAAAGTTGGATGGCCTAACACCATTAGGGATTGAGATTTTGCAGAGCAGCAATGCAGTAAAGCTCCTGAAATCATTCACCTTAAGAGTCACACTCCAGCAGCTGGTAACAGTGTTCTTTAAGGGGATAGAGGTACACAAAATAAAGCCAAACTAATTTTTGGTAACCATTAAACACCACACCTTCATGTTCACAGGGCTACAGATGCAGTATCTACATTTCAGACATTATAAATGTAATTATTTTGAGATATTTGCATAGACAATTCTTTCTGCAAGTAGAGGTGGTATACTACAATGTAAACAGAATAGATAAATGTATTTACAGTAACCTGCATAACATTAATAAACATTTGCTTGTCTGGCTGAATGTAGTGTCATAAAGGATAATGTGAAAAATATCACTGCATTAATTTAAAATGTATGTAATGGGTAAAAGGTCATCTCTGTGGCAAAAAGCCTTAATTATGATCCAGCTGATCTGAGATTGAGTAGTGATCCAAGCAGTGCAAAAGCCAACTTTGGAAAGTGGGAGTAAGCAATCGCTGTTAGCTTGCCTATTTCAGGGAGAGTGAGTTAGATTGATCTATTGCTCTCCTGCCCTTTACAGGTAGCAGATGCCAACTGCAGCAGTTGCAGTATGACTCACAATATGTGCAGGGCTGCACCAAGCTGTGCACAGCATGTAATTGATGGGCCTATATCAGAAGATCAAAGTTTTGAAACTTTGAATGTTCTAATATCGACTCGTTTTCAGCGAACACTAAAAATAGCGAAGCTGCAGAACACCGAATTCTTTCATAGGGAAAGAATTTGGTTGGCCGGTTCTGTGGCTTCTCTATTTTCAGTGCTGTGGTGGAAAGTTATGTGTCGGATTCAGGTAAGTGTGCAATTGTGTGGACGTTAGGGTTAGGGCGCAGGTTAGGTGAGTTAGGGTTATGGTGCAGGTTAGGTGATTTAGGGTTAGGGGTGGGTTAAGTGAGTTAGGGTTAGGGCGCGGGTTAGGTGAGTGTGCGATAGTGATGGACCTTAGGGTTAGGATTTGGGTTAAGGCAAGTGGATAGATAGTAGTGTATGTATAGTTTAGTGTAGGGTTAGTTGTAGAATTTTAATTGTATGTGTGTGGATTGATGTTTTTTAGGTGTGCTTGTGTTGTGGGTATGTGTTTCAGAATAGGAAATGATTTCCTTGGGAAAAAATTTGCTGTTCTGAATGTTCGATATTATGTGGTTTAGATATTTTAGGTTCGATGAAATAGCATTCGCTATTTTCATCTTTCGATAGCGTGATATAAATGCTAATTTTAGGCTGGCACATGCATGGATGTGTGCAGGTATCATGGTTGGTTTTGTGCACTGCAGCAGCATGCACATAAGATTTGTGGTAGGTGTGGGGTTATGGCCATAATTAGAAACCTCATACACACAATAGTCAAGGGGGACAAGGAAACAAACTGTCTTTATATGGATGACAGCCCCACCAGATGTCTCATGTCTCACTGATAAAACAAAATATAACCAAGGCCACTTGGAGAAAGCTTATGGTTAATAGGTAGAAGGGAGACAAAGTATATAAAATAAAATCTTTGAAAGAAGTAACTGTACAGGATCTCTTAGACTTTGATTGACTGGTGAACCTTGTTTCCACTGAGTTTAATAGCAAGAACTTTCCTGACTACAGAAACAAGTTAGCTGTAAAATGTGTACACAGAGATTAGAAAAATAAACCTTTTGCCACAATTATGTTAAATACTGAATATGATCTAGGATTCCCACTGAAGTTATAGCCTATCACTAGAAGGAACATTAACTTCAATTTAAGCTCATTCCATTTATTTATTTGAATTTTTATGACTTTTTTGTTTTTTGTTTTTTGTTTTTTATAAAATAGTCCACAGGCTATCAGCAACCTCAACAACAGTATTTCAAAGGTTCAGATGTCCTCTTTTTTATTATAGAATGAACTCCAGGCTAAGCTGTACTCCCCAAGATGAAGTTATGATTTTTAAATGTGGATGAGATCTAAGGCAATTTGGTATGTCCAAACAGTGTGCATAGATTTAGGTTATACCTGTATGATAAACTAGTAACAAACACTGTCACGATGTGCACTTGTCATATCACGCTTACTGCTGCACAGCACACTAATGAACATGGAACTTAAATTGTATTGTGTTATGGTTCAACTTTTTAAGAATGTTATTTCTTGTCAACAAGCCATGCCAAAGATTCAGTTATGCAGCAATAAAAAACATTCATGTTAGCTTGCATTCTTCTCCTATTGCTCTCTCTATTGTAAGTCTGACACTTGTTAGTGTGAGCCACAGATTACTTGAAAAAATAGTCCAGAACTACAAAACAACAAATGTAGACCATCACTATTGTCATTTAAGGTAGTGAGAGGGAAAACCATCCACAAACCCAAACTTATTTATACCAGGTTTGAGATCTCCATACTGCTGAGAAAAGAAGCTATTCTGAGAACTGTCAGTCTCATTTTAATATATATACATCTGCATTTTCAGTCATCCATTCTCGCTATTCCAGGAGTCACATTTATATGTCCTGGAATTTCATATGGATACCTTCTCAAACTGATTTTTTTTCTGTAATGAACTTTATTTTATATATTTAGTGTGTGTGTGTGTGTGTGTGTGTGTGTGTGTGTGTGTGTGTGTGTGTGTGTGTGTGTGTGTGTGTGTGTGTGTGTGTGTGTGTGTGTGTGCATGCACACATGCGTGTGCATGTATATGTAAATCGCAATGGCAGGCACACTGGACAAGCTTTAATTTTGCTTATTAAGCCTAATTAATCTTTCATTGCTAAATATTTCATATCACTTTCACATTTTTATCCACCCTTCACTGTTACTGTTCATCTGCATTTAATGTGATATTGTTGACTTATTTAAGAAATTATGTACTAAACTGTATATTAATAAGTGCTGTATACTATGTGTACTGTGTGTTCAGCTATGTTTTCAGCATTTGTTAAATATGTAGATAAATGATACAGAATGAAAGATGTTGCATAGAAAGTATCCTCCAATTCATTGAAGTTTGAAAAGCCATAATGTTTTGCAAAAACAGAGCATATCATAACCTAAATATATAACAGGCTACATAAGTATGTAGATCCTTAATACACAAAAATATGCATAAATTAACAGATTAAAACATTATCTAAATGCTGCAGTTTTGATACATGTCCGTTTCTTAAACTGCAGTTTCGAGATGTTTAATGTCTTTCTGCCTTTAACACAATCAATGAAAATGTCATTATAGGAGTAACGTTGTTCATTCCAGATATTTGGTTGCAATCATTAATTTCTGTATCGTTCAAAAGTATAGTTCCAAGAAACTCAGATGTAAGACAGTGCATTGATATTTGAGTAACTGAATTATATTCTGATGAATGGACTCCCTTTTCTGAAGAAAATATAGTTTGGAATAGCCAATAATAAGCAGACTTTTAATCATTCCTAAAAGTGACATATTTCAGAGACAAAAATATATTTTGTTTTTGCACTGCTGTTAGAGACAAGGGGAGGTTTTTAAGGGAAAAAATAGCCTTTTTACCACTTTTACTTGGATCTGAGCACAGAAGCTATACTTATTTTAATGACATTTGGCCAGCAGTCATACTTTCCTATATGTAAGATAACATTGCATGTATCTGCTTAATGTAGTATCTTTTCATTATCCTTCTACCTTTGGCACTGTTAAAGAAACTTCAAGCACAAAAGGACCCTTTTCATAAGTTACCAAAATGTTAAACAGCATGCATTCTATTACCACTATGTAATATAAGAAGTGCACTGAGATATATTGCTTTCTCCTTGTCCATCCTGACAGTATACATTTACTTCAGTGGAATTATGTCTGAACCTCTTCCATCTGAAGCCATACAAGTCGATGACAATAATGTGTCTGTATTTACTGTCATAGTCCCACTATGCCTATGCCCTCTTTTCAGGGGAGACCCAAGGTGGTATTCATACTGACAAGGGCAAATTTGGCCAGGGCACTAAGGACCTCCCTCCACTCTTTTCAGTAAGTGCTACCATCAACTCACTAAACAAACTTAAGAAGAGTCACTGAAACACACCAATACTTGACAAACTCAATAATTTTAATGAAGGTTAAGCGCTTTTGTTCTTACTTCAAAGAACTTTTATCAGAACATTCTAAAAGAAATTGTGACTTCCTATTTTATAATACCATACCTGTCATTTGATGAATAATGACCACACAGTAGCGATGTAACAAAGCCAAGGCTGGCTGTAAAGGAAATAATGAAACACTGAAGCACCCTCCCCAAAATAAGCAAGAAAACTGAAGCTCGGTCTTTGTTACATTGCTACTGAATGGCTGATAATTACTAGCTTGGTACACACAGGAATTTGCTGATTCACTGATTCATGACTAAGGACCAGTCAGAAGTAATAGAATTTAACTCTTTTGAAACCACTGTTTAAAAGCATGCATTCAAGTCATATTTACCAATACCAGTTAATAAATTCATTTTGTATTCAATAAAAATATTGACAGGATGCTGGCAGGCTAGCATCAGATTTCTCCTGCTCTGCTACACTATTTTTATTTCTGATGGGAAATTATATTTCTAAGTTATCTTAACTTATTTTTCTAAGAAGATGTTACTATTTTGAGTCTTCCTGAAGGATATCAAATATTTTTATATATATTATTATTTTTCTGTTAAACTTTTATCTAGAAAATGTATTCACTCATAATCCAAAAACGAGTCACACAAAAACAATCTTACAGGAGTTATCTTTGAAAAAAGAGCTTCAGTCTGTTCTTACTAACATAGAAGAACTTCCTTTGAAAATGGACAAAACTGACAAGAAATTAGATAACTTTAAAGAAAAGTGCTGAAACCAGACGGAACAAATACATGAGACTTTAAAACAGCAGAAAACTCAAACTTATGGAATGGAGGATGCCTTAAATGACAGGAAAGGAAGATAGTCTGAAGATGAAAATAATATTGAATTCTTACTGAAGCAAAATGCTCTGCTCTTGAAGAAAATGTATGATCTAGAAAACAGGTCTCGGAGAAACATTTGTATCTATGGTTTGCCTGAAAAAAATAGAAGGATGAAGCATGACAAACCTTTTAACATCCTGGCTCCCTAAAGTTTTAGATTTGCCTGAAGCTATACCATATGGAATAGAAAGAGCACATAGATGCTTGGTTACATGTTTCTCAAAAAATAATCCATCACCGAGATCTGCTATTGTGAGATTGTTTTTTTCATCTCAGGATAAGGAATTAATTCTTAAAACTGCCTGGTTAAAATCGCCTATCAAGATAGAAGATAAAATAATGAGGTTTGATAATGATTATTCTGCTGCTGTGATGTCTAAGAGGAAATGCTTTTTACCTTTAATAAAAGAACTTAAGAAAAAAACAGATTAAAGTTCACTTGTCCCGGTCCCCTTCAATAAACACATCACACCAAATGACATCTGACGACCTTTATTAAACTTCCATAACATAACTTTGTTAACTAATATTTATTAAATACAACTGAAACATAGTATAGTTAATATTAATGATGACAGCATGAACATCCATGTAATGTTAACCAGGGCAGTGTGACCTCACTCTTCCTGACCCATTAAGCAGCGTCCATACCTCTACTGTCTTACTTTACTTATGAAGCAGCATCATATCACTCACTTCATTTACCACTTATTGAGTTAAACATCCAACCAAATAAGCAGCATTCTCCTTACCTCCATCATTTTTTTAATTATCAAGTAACACGCAACTGCTCTCTTTCCTTTCCCAACTCATTGAAATGAACATCTAACACCAGAGGGAGAACAGAAGAGGGCAAGCCTGCCCCACTTCTCCACCCTACCCAGACTGCTAAAGTAACCACAATCCTCACTATTCCACCAAAAAAGGGAGGGAGGGTGGGTAGCACTTTCATGCCAAAATGTGGTTTCTTACCCAGTTATACTTGCATAAACCCCTTAAGCACCTCCCTAGCCTTACCTCATTTAATTTCAATCATCCCTCATTCCGATTTAACCCTTTCTTCCCCTACCCTCTTAATTCTCACTGCTATATTTATCTACCCCCTCTGAAGATATTACCAAACCTTGTTTGCTGTTTCTTGCCAGCCTCCAAATATCAAATTCTTTGAAGACTTGGACACTTCTATGACATTCCTGAAAACTAATAATGTACTAGAACAAATAGAAATATGGATTGGAATAACAGCTCCTTGAAAGACAAGCCAAAAGAAATGGATGGAAAATAAATGAAAAGAAAAAGAAATTAAAAGAAAAATGACTCTCTCGGGCATTCTTACATAAAAAGTTAATCAAAAGAGCCAGACACAAATGATATAGGGAACAGTTTCAGTAGTGCATTGCACTAATTCCTAAAGATGTGTAGTCACAATGCTAAGATTTGAAAAGAGTCCTGACTCAAACATATCCTTTTATTAAGCTTTCAACACACATTACTGTTTACTTTATTAATTCAACCTGAAACAAATAGGAAAGTCAGCATAAGAACTGCATCCATAATCACCATGGATTAACCTCTGTAGATTGGTATATTAAACACTGCAGCCATGCAGTTTGAAAATAAGCTTGAATGTTAGTCCTGGCCAAAGATTTTTGTTTCAGTACTCAGCTTTGTTTTGTTTTAAAAAAATTGTAATAGAGCTATTATGAAATGTGTAGTTGTTTTATATTTGCATTAGAGCCATGCCTTCATGCTAATAATGTAATGAATCCAAAGACGCATACTTTGTTTATTTAAATATTAGCAGCTCTAATCTTAGTTACATCATTCCATATCAACTTCACTATGATATCAAAAAACTTAAAGGTAACATTAGCAATGACAGTTTTCACGAAGAAAGCAAAACATATATAATAAAAGATGTGACAAAGCATTTATTGTTAAACACGTTATTTAAACAAGGGAGGTAGCCAAGATTTTGGGAATTGTGTAATAACTTCCATAATATAGTTCTCTGAAGTAAAAAGCCACACTCAAAAGTTATAATTATCTAATTATTTTTTGCATCGGTTATTAGTGACAGTCTGAAAGGTTTAAAATTTTGGTTGTTGGGACAATGGAGAATGAACTTATTTGCTCTGATAGGATTCAGCTCATATAATGATAAAATGGGGAAAGGGGAAAAAAGAAAATGACAGTTTGTTTTACCTGTAACTGGTGAAAATCAGCTTCACTAAATTCAAATGCTTAGAGCTTGAGCAAATTATTTCTTCTTTTGAAGCTAGTTAGTTCTTTTTTTGTTTGAATTTGATGGGGTTTCACGCTGAGATTGTGTGCCTTCTAACATGATTGCTCAATGAATAGAATAAATACGTGCTCATAACTATCATTCAGTAATAAAGTGGGTAGTTCAGATGCTTGACGCAGAAGGTCGAAGGGCAGAATTACTCAACGAGTTTAAGGGCATGGTTCTATGAGACAAATGATCACTAAGAATGGTTTCATCTGTTAATTAGTTAAAAAGGAATTGGTGGGATGGTCTTGGTGGTGAATCAGGTGGGCAGAGATGAGGTTTCTTTAAAATTTAGATAAAACTGCTTATCACTGTGAACTGTATAAGCCATGTTTCTGTTTGCCTACTTTGTTGCCTACCTGTTTTATCAGGTTTTTAATTGTTTGAGTAATGAAACTACCTGGAAACATTTTGGAAGTCAGTTTGTTAAATCAATAGTGTGAATATAGTTAAGGTTATCTAAGTATACCTAATGCATTATAACTTTCTGTCTAAGCTCTGACTTTTTTACAAGCTGAGGATGATATAATATGCTCCAAAAGCTAGTCTCATTTGTCCAGGTGAGGTACAATTTAATCTACCCTCTTCTCACCTGTCACTTGTTTTGCATTGCACGCAGTGCCACAATTTGTAATGGGAAATGGCAATTCCACACTGTGGCTCCACTCAACTTTTCAGACTGAGTTCAGGTAAACTATTTGTATCGAATGACAGCCACATGCCTACTGCTAAATATCACCCTTAGACCTGGCTGTAGGATTGACTCTTGATATTACTGCCTTATGTAAGGTTCCATATATTTTTTTTTTATGAACCATTATTGAGGCAGTGTGAATCATTATTTGTCTGACACCTCCTCCGAGTCCAATTTGGGAAGGATCACCCTACCAAAAGTGAAAAGCTGCAGACAACATAACTCTAAGGATCTCAAGGGCAGAGAAACTTACTTATGAATCTTAATAAAAATAATAACCGCAGGAAGGAATACTATCCTGGGAATACAATAAACTTCATGTAGGCTTCATATATATCCATGCTGCTCATTGCACTTACGCGAATACAAACAAGGTTTCATGCCCAGCAGAACTGCTGGGAACCAGGAAACCATGCAGAATGCCACAATCACAAAAAGAAGAAGCATTCAAGTGTGACTAAGGGCAATCCTGCTCCGTGAGATCATGCAGACAACCACGGCGATTATCAGGGTTGAAGATATAGCAATAACAGCAGTAATAACCCAGTAAAGAAAAGCATACTAAGTGGAATATACACTAAAATAATTATTTGCAGAATGAATTAATGGAGGGGGAGAGTAAACAGCAAGGGCAACTATAAGGAAAGATACACTGGGAAGGGAAAGTGTGCTGAGGAAAATGTGCAAATTCATGAATGATAGGAATGAATAAAGAAGAAGAGGTGCCTGGTAAATATGGAAATGTCCCCAAGATAGGACATATCAATGTATGTACACTTTCAAGACAAGTCAGTAGCATAACATTATCCACATATTTAGATAGCATAATGTATTTAGTCTTTGCAGCTATGATCCCTTTATTATATCATGATTGTGAATATTTTTACATTTATCTTTCATTTAATTCTGTGATGATAAACATATAGTATACATGGCAATATAATGTCATGATATACAGAAATTTTATTTTATTTTATTTAACATTTGCTAACTGGAAAAGTCTGACTTGGAATGAGCCAATTTTCAGCAGAGGCCCATGGAGTAACACTCCAGATGTATGTCTTTGTAACATGTGAGGAAACCGGAGCACCCAGAGAAAACCCATATGAACACAGGGAGGACATGCAGACTTCACACAGAAGACCCAGCTGAGAATTAAATTGGAGAACCTCTTGCTGTGAGGCGACAATGCTAACTGCTGCACCACTGTGCCATTAAAGACATGTCATTCTAAGAATTTCTTTATCAACATAGTCACATCTAACTGAGTTTGTTTGACGTCAAGACTTCATGGAAACATTTGTAAGTTAGTTAATATGCCACTTGATTGCACTCGGTGGCTTAGGCTAATATATACAGCATTGTTAGCAATGACACATTGACATGAGATGCAGGGTCGACATTAATCCATACTTTTTGTAACTGTTATACATTTGTTTTTCAGAGGAATAGATGTCCAGTTGAGACTTTGGCAGACTTTCAGTAGATTACTTTTCTCAATGAAAAGTAAAATTGTTCATACATCTCTTTCTTTTTTTCTATTTTATGCTGCATGCCACCTAAGGCTTTTTTCTGTTGCTTACCCCATTATAATTGCATATAGGCATTGTCTAAGTAAAAAGTGATCTTAAATTATCAATATTATATATATTTATACTAAGTTCTTCTGGGTCTATATTACTTGATCGAACACCATCGAACTTTAAAAAGTTCAAAAGTTTCAACAGAGATCTTCATACAGTGCAGAATGGGAATATTTCCCTTTCCTACACTATAGTGCGATCTCAGAGTTGGTATATTTAAAGAGCGGGTTGGGGGGGCATAGACCTCCATGTGCAGGGTACAGGGGGGCGTCCCCCCTGCTTAAAATGTTCAGGTAGGTTTTTTTCTGTGTTTTTTTTTTTTATTAGATTTTCAACTTCTAAAAGTTTGATCATATGGTGTCGACCACATGACGTTCAAACTTTTAAAAGTTCAATCATCTAATATAGATGCATTCTTTTAATGTTATTTAATAGAAAATATGACTTTTTTAGAGTTTTGTTTAATAATATATAAGAGGAGATATGTGTTTTAATAATATTTTTGGCTATTAAATTGTTTTTTAAATATTGCCATTTTTAAGCAAAAGTTAAATCCTGCGTGGTGCTAATGGCATCAAACACAATATTTTTGTAGTTGCTTTCATTGATAAATAATATTTATAATAGGAATGTATTTTGTTTAACATAATAATGTATCTGTGGGTTATAATTGAAACAGATGTACTATACATGCTGTGATGGTAATGGTGAAATAAAATGAGGATCATTGCCTTCAAGCATGTCGGCAGGAATGGCTGCACAATTCCAAAGTCAATGTCTGCTCTGTGCTTACTATTCATTCCTATATACTAATTTATCCGAGTTTTTTTTTCAAAACATGAGAAATTTGGCTAAGATACAACATATTTATATACTGGGATTTAAGGTTGTGACTATTTAGTATGTGTTTTATCTTTCTTCTTAATCCACTGCAACTATATATAGGCATTATTTAGATAGAAAATGGTTTTAAACTATTGAGAAAAACTTAATTGTTTATGGTGTTTTTAGAGTGTGATGTTTTTTAAATAGCATTTTATTCTTTCTAAAGTAGCAGAGCAGTCGTGGACATACTCATGCTGATTGGTAGGACAGTTTGGATAGATTCACTATTCAAACTAGTAGTGTTAGACTCCATGAGGGAAATGAAAGATAAAAGAACTTTATGTTTAATTTTTTGTGTAACATCTTTCTTTTATTGGTGTCTACTACTATTTTCATTATATACATACTTAACAATATCAAGTTTTCTAGATTTATAACTATCAATAAGCAGTTCGAGATTTCTATGAGTGGTCCATTGTTAATATTTCATTTTGGAACTATGATATTATTAATAGCATTTTTGTCTTAACTATTATATGACATATTTAAAGTACATTTCCATCAATGTTAATGGATTAAATAATGGTTGCAAGAGAAGTAATTTAAACAAATTTCTAAAGTTATTTACTTTCCAGATATTTTTTTACAAGAAACTCATGTGTTACAAGAATATATAGGTAGGCCTAGTACTAAATTTTATACTGCACTAGCAATTTCTAAGTGTAATTGTAATGATTGTTCTGAGGAAGCCTGATACTTTATTAGGTAAAAGCACTTAACTTGATTTTTGTCCTTGTGGATATTATTCACCATTGTGGAATGCTGTTATTATGCTTGTGGACTTTATTTCCATCTCTTTGAGAGCATTTGTGACTATTTTATTCAGTGTGATGAAGCTGTGCCAAGTTGAATGGACTGCACAGGTAATAAATCTTGCTTTTGAAGCTGTGGTGTCCTTCTGTTGTTGGTCAATATTCCTATTAAAATGATACATGATTACATAACCAATTTAAAGGATTGTAAAGAATTGTTTAATAAAGAAATTCAGACTTTCATTGAAATTAACTACACAGAAGATATATCAGAGATTTATTTATGGGATGCTTTTAAAGCAAATATATATGGTAAATTTATGAATTGGTGTACTATAAAGAAAAAGCAATGGGACAATGATTGAATAGATTTACAAGAAAAAAAATGATAAATTAAAACTAGAAAAGCAAAAAGGAAATGATAGCCTGACAAAAGAAATTAATTTACAAAGTAAATATCTAGAAATCCTAAATCATAAAACTATGATACATTTGGAAAATATTAACTTAATTATTCTGTAAATCCAAAATCCATGCATAAATTAGCTCCCATAACAACAACGCTTATTAAATCTAATCACATTAAAGGATTGTATTCTTCTGTTGGTAAGAAAAAGGTTACTGAAATAGAAGACATCTTAAGAGTATTTAAAATTCACTTTAATAAAATTAATCAGTATAATCCAGCAATGGATTCACACAAGGCAATTAAAACTTTCATTACAAACCATACTAAAAATAAATTATCTGAAGATCAAATTAACTCAATTGATAGACCCATATTAATGTTTCAATTTAAAAATCAAATTAATAAACTAAAACCTAATAAAACTCCTGGCAATGATGGCATAATATCAGAATTTTATAAACTTACGCCAAAAGAAGCATTAAATATCTTGCGCAAAGTTTTTTGAATAGTTAATGATCTAAGAAAGGTTCCACTGTCATGGAAATACACACCTGTTTCTCTAATATTAAAAGTTTATAAAGACCCAACAGATTGTTCTTCTTACAGACCAATTTCACTATTAAATATTGATTATAAAATTTTTATGGCTATTCATGCTATTAGAATTTAACAATTTCCTCCATTTATGATTAATAATGATCAAATTGGATTCATAATAAATAGGAATACTTATGGTAACATTGAAAGAATATCAATCCTAACTGATTATGCTAATAGCACAAAAGATAACTTAACATTAATAAGTTGAGACATTAATAGTGTTTTTGACTCACTTAATTGGAAATACCTTTTCTTAGTCTTAGAGGAATGTAATTTTTCAAATAATTTCTTACAACTTATTAATCTCCTTTACAAAAATTCCTTTGCTTATATAAAAATAGGTTTAAATATTTCAGATTCAGTTTTTATTTCTAAGGGAACCAAGGAGGGCTTCCCATTGTTTCCACTGCTCTTTCTTTAATTATGTAACCATTTGCAAATTATATAAGCTCGAACTTAGATGTCAAAGGCATACAGATAACTTTAAATTCCAATATACAGTTGTTTGCTGATGATATCCTTTTGACTTTAAATGATAATAACAGTTCTTGTAATGCTATTCTTAATGCAATAGAAATCTTTCAGAAGAATTATGGACTTTGTTTCAATGAAAACAAAACAAAAATGTTACCTGTAAATTCTAACACTTATGATATGGAAAAAAAGATTTTCTAAATCTATTGTAAAAGACAAAAAAAAACTATTTAGGGATACGTTTAACAGATAACATTAAAAACATAACAACTGTTAATAATAGTATAACCATTATAAAGAATCTTATTAGTAAATGGAATATGTTTTTTTCACTGTGGAAGAGAGATTTTCTTTAATTAAAATTATTATTTTTCTAAAAATATTATACATACTACAATCTCTATCTCTCCCACCCCCTAAACATATAAAATAGTTTAATTCCTTAATTCTAATATTTCTTTGGTATCCCAATGCATCTAGATTAGTTCTAAATCATCACATAAGAGACTGGTCTTTAGGTGTCATTGGTTTATCAGATTTAAAATTATATTCCTTATCATCAATCATTAAGACAATCTCTCTCTGGTTAAATAATAATTATAGTGCCGAATGGAAAGAGTTACAAGAAAACATTTGGTTGAAATCCAAACATGTAATATATTTAGATCATCACATACTATTAAACAATAGTCTTCTTTGGTTTTTAAAATATTATTTCTTAGACAATCAAAAATAGTTAATCAATTCTTCATAGATTTCCATGATAATGACCACCTTCATAAATTTTATTTGCAAGAACTCAGAATACAAAGCATGTTTTTTCTATTGTCTCCTATAGCATAAACCCAAAACAATATTTGTACTTGTACATTTAATTTATTTGCAATGATTACATTTAAAGAGAAATATTTGATATATTGGTCACAGCTGATGGACAGAGAAAAAACTGCAAACTGTAGAGTATATAGCAAAAAAAGTTGATTTATGTAAGGAAATGTGGTTAGATATTCAAAATTGTAAACAGTCAGTAGATTATAAAATTAAATTAATGCAACCAACAGTAAGAAATTCTGTTCCTAAGCTCATTGATCTTGTAATTATTTTGCTACATCAGAATATAATAGGGAAGGACTTTTATCCGGAATATATAAAGTGGTCAAAATACAGCAAAATATTACAATTACAAGTTAGTGGGATTATTTCAAACTCATAAACAGTAACTATCCAAGTGAAGATGATAAAAAATAATGATATTATCTTCAAAAACAAACAATTTTTTCATTAAAATGGAGATTATTTTCTTAGAAATTCATGCACAGAATTTTCATGACTCTACATAGAGCCGAATTAATGTATAAAAAAGTAGGATGTTGGAGATGTAAATTAAATATTAAAGCTGGTTGGCAACATATTTTTTATTGTAATGTTCTTAAAGCATATTGGTATAATATTAATGTTTTTATAGGCTTTATTTAATGATCAATTTACTTTAATTAAATCACTAATTTTATTTAATATGCCAATACCCGCTTTTGTCAAAAGGATAAACTATTCACTTTTATGGAGTATTTTAACAATAGCAAGAAAAGTAATCACCAAGAATTGGAAAAAGAAATTGACTCCAACCTTAAAAGAATTTATAAACATTGAAACTGACATTCGTCATTCAGAACTTCTTACAATCAAGACAAGAAAAACTAGAATCATCACATCATACAACACCTAAGTAATAAATGCTAATTCTTGATTATTTAGAATTTTTGCTGTACAGTAGGCACCATTGTAAATAGTTATCTTTGTTATGTTCTGATATTCTTTTTTTCATTAGTTTGTTTAATTACATAATTTCGATATATATGTTAAATGTTATAATTTATCGTACTGTTAAAACTTTAATAAAATATTTAAGAAAAAATATATATTGAAAATCTATAAAGAACCCATTAAATATTTTGTTTTAAATTACTCAGATTATCTTAATTTAAAAGATTTTAAACTTAAAACAAAATTTAATGAAATCTGGTAATTTAACCCAGAGGCTTGCATAGCATTCAATCAAAGATGGCAGTGAAGCTCCATGGTCTCCAATCTGTCTTCCCAACTTCCTCCTCACTTTGAGTTGGTTACCTTTTCTAAAACAAAAAAAAAAAACGTTTTAAATGTTTGACAAAAGAATATTTGTATAGGGTATTAGTTTCATCCTTATTCCTTAAATGCTCATAAATACTTTTATGCAGTGCCTTCTCAGTCTTTCGTATGTAAATGAAAGATCAAGTCATACAGTTTTCCAGATATACCACCCCACAGGTACCTCAATTGTAATTTCCTGTGCATTAAATAACCATTGGGTAGCCTTCCACTCTTGTGTTGTTAACATCTAATATGAAGCTGCATTGCTTGCACATGCCACATGTTTTCATACCTGCATTTACACTCCTTATTAAATCATTATTGCTCTCCAGCAAGTCTTTCATGTTTTTACCCCTCTTGAAAAGAAACTTTGGTATCTCACAAAGAGGTCTGGTGAGGCCCATCACCTCAAATGCAATGGTCCAGTTTTTCTCCATAACCTCTTATATCATTACTGGCTGCACTATAAGGCATAACCACAACTCTTCAATGCTCAGTATTTCTATCAGCATGTCTACCCTTGTGTGTAACTCCTTTTCTCCCTATTTGAGAGCAAGTATAAAATTACTAGCCCTTTTTTAATAATTTCATCACTTATATCATTCAAAGGTGTTAAAAGGTAATCTCTGTCAATGAATATGTTTTTAATATATGTAGCTCTTTAGCAAATGTCTCATTATTCGATATCAGCAGGGACATCCTGATCATTTGTCCCTTTACAAGGTTCCTTTTTTGCCAAAAAGGGTGATTACTTGAAACGTGGAAGTAATTGAAGATTGTTTGCTTTCTATATGTATTGGATTCATATTTCCCATCTCTAAAATTGTTACTAATAATAACATTGAAATAATACTATCAAAACTTGTTTCATGTGTGAATTGAAATTGCACATATCCATTAATTTATTTCTCTAAGTCATTAAAAAGCTTCCAAGAGCAAGGCCACATTATAAATATGCTGTCCAAGACTAGTACATATAACCTTATATAAGACCAATATGTACTGTTGTGAAGATACTTATTTTCCCACTTCTGCATTATTATATTACCCTCAACTTAGGCAGATGGGGACTTGGTTTAATGCCTCACTCAAAGGGCAGCATGCTCAGGTGAGCAAAACACCTATTACGCTAAACTTTTAAATCTTTTCCTCATTGTTACCCTAGCACCTATTTCATTTAATTTCCTGGCTTCCTTTACACTCCCTTCACAAGCATCTCATTTGTCACTTTCAATTTTTTTCTTCATTTTCAATACTCTCTGTACTGTTATGCTCATATTCCTCAAATATAACATTCTTATCTAAGCCTTTTATTACTTTGTCTTTTTTATTACACTTTTTCCACTCATTCCTCATTACTTTCATAGATGACAATACTTTCTTCCTCATCCTGCTCAACATTATATTGCTTATTCTTTTACAATCAAATCAAAAATTTGCATCACTTTTTTATATTCTGCATTCCTTTTTTTATACTTGTTCATCATATGGCCTTTCCCCAAATTGATTACATCAGATTTTTGTACACTCATTTATTGGATGATTCAAATCTCCCCCAAAAATAAGTTTATGGATGTCCAATATGCCTAATGGTTCCTCTATTAACATACACATCTTTTTTATATTTTCAAATAACATCCACTTCCCACCCCCATTTCAAATATTCCCTCATCTTTAACTTTCACAATTATCAGAAACTGATAACACATAAATGAAAAATTATAATTTTTGTGCAAAATCTTTTATTTCTTTCTTATGAAAACATATACACTGAGCATAACAATGATAACTGGCAGGTAACAGTATGACAGTGAATACATTGCCGATTAATAAAACATAAAAGTAAAATAGTGAAAACTATATGCATATATGCCAAAAGTCCATCCTTAATTATATATACCAACTTCAAATTAGAATGTGCTCAAAAAGGGATTTCCAAAATCCTGTAAAGTAAGTATGTGATTTCTTAGTGTAGGTTAAATATTTGTGAGCTAGTAAGTGTTTAATAGCTAATTGTTTGAAACCCTTGCAGGTGAGTGATGCTCTATCCTTTCAATGTAATGTAATATAGTATTTAAGTAACAAAACTAGTGTTATTAATATATGTGTTTGTAGTTTAGTCAGGCCAGTGGGGGTGATGTGTAAGAGAGCTAGTTTTCAAAATGAGGTTGCTTTTTCATAACCCATTTTTTCTAGTTGGACTCTAAGTGAGCACCATAGCTTATGGGTGCACTTGCAGCTTCAAAATATGTGAAGTAGATCAGCCTTGTGATTATCACAGTAGGGGCAGAATGAAGAGGTGGTTGGGTATATTTTATTTAGAATGATTGGAGTAAGATAGGTGTTATGGAGTATCATGATTTGTGTATATTTATTTATTTTTATGGAGAATAAGTTTGGAGGTAAGCTGGATCACTTGAGATATTTGTTTGTGATTGAAGTATCTATTTCCTTCCAGTAACTAGAATAAAAAACTTATTTTTGTGTTTTGATTTATAGAATAAATTTGTAGGAGTTAGATAACATTTTCTTTTGTTTGAGGATAGGAGGTTCCATATGGTTTTGCAGGTTTGGATGTCATTTGCATTGATATCAGGATTGTCTATGATATATCGGCTAAAGTCTCAAATTTGCCTTAAAATTATTGTATAGCTTTTAGGGAGCTTTGTGTTCTCATTTCAGCGATAGTATTGTTTTTGAAGGAAAATATATCAGAGATGGTTCATTTCTTGAGGGGGGGATAATTGTTTAGGTTAATATAATGTTATTCATTTTGAGACTGGGGTTAAGGTGGATTGGTTGAAGGGAAGTGAGTGCATAATACAGATTTAATGACTGGAAAATCTTTTGTATGATAGTGATTTTATGTTTAATGATTGGGTGTACTTTAAAACTTTTAAAATGTTCATTGTAAAGGAAAGGGAGGGCTCTAGGGTTGATGCATTGGTTTTGATATAGTTGTGTAATAGTTTGACCCAGGTTGGAGACCATTGTTGTGGTGATGGGGTGTGGTCAGCTATTGTTATTTGTCTATTACAGTTTATGATATTGTAGTAGAGTTTAAAGACTAGCAGCCCTAACCCTCCATAGTCTTTATGGTAGGTCAATTTATTATAACTGATTCTGATTGATTTCGGGACTCAAATAAATTTGGAAATTGTAGAATGGATGGTTTTGAAGAATTTTAGGTTGATAGTGGTATTGGAGGCATTAAAATATATAGAAATCTAGGTAGAAGATTCATTTTGATTGTGGCTATTTTAACAAGGAATGGAAGTTGAAATTTTGTCCATCTGCTAATATCGTGTTGTATTTCTGACCAGAGTTTAATGATATTATTTGTATATGATTGTTTAGGATCTTGGTGAAAGGATATTCCTAGATATTTTAATGATTGATTAGTTTTAGTACCAGCTGCTAAGGAGTATGTGGGAAGCTGACAGAGGGAGTTAATAGGGAAGATATTTGTTTTCTTTAGATTTAGTTTGTAATTCTAGAAAGTTGAGAAGGTGTCTATAGCGGATAGTAGTTTCTGGAAGTCTGAATTAGGTAGAGAGTAGTAAAGATTTAGATCATCAGCAAAAGCCACTAGGGTAATTTTAGTGTTAAAGATATTGGGGATATGGTGGAAAGTTTTCTGAGACATAAGAAGGAAAGGGGGTTCAATGTATAGATTAAAAAGATAGGGGGACATAGGACAACCTTGTCTGGCATGATTATTAATGTTAATTCGAGAGGATGGGTGTTTGTAGATTTGTAGGTATGTATGAGCCTTAGAGTATAGTGTTTTGATAGCTTGTATATTGTTATTGTGTATATTAAAGAGAAGTAAGATATTGAGCAAAACATTTATATTGAGTCTATCAAATGCTATTGAGGCATCAATAGCTAATGTGTATATTGGAGTACGTGTATGGGTAGAGAGACTGATCATGGTGCCCAGGTGAGGGTATGGTCAAAGGTTTGTCTGTGTATTATGAAACCTGATTGATCAGGAGAAACAATGTTTGGGATGATTGGGTTAATTCTATTTGCTAGTATTGATGCAAATATTTTCATATCAAGATTTATTAGGTCTGTAGTTCAGGGGCTTTTTGAGGTTGGAGTTTGGTTTGGGTATGAGAATCGTTTTAGATGTATATCACTTACACCATTGGTAGTAATGTGATTAAATAGATAAAGAAGAAAGAGAGATGATTTTTATGGGAAGGCTTTATATAATTCAGCTGTAAGACCATCTGGACCTGGTGATTTGTTGGGTTTGAGTTTGTTAATTGTCATAATAATTTCTTGCTGGGAGATCGGGGAGGATAAAAATTTTTGTTGATCTGGACTGATTTGGGGAAAATGTAATTTGCTTAAGATGGCATCTAGATCCTGTTTATTATGAGAGAGGTTTGATGGACTGTAGGATTTTGTGTATATATCTTCGAAGATATGTATGATATCTTGAGTAGTGTGATAGAGTTTATCTTGGTAAATAAGTTTTGTTATGCTTGGGGAGGGTTTATTTTGGTTAACAAGCTCATTAGGAATTTAGAAGACATGTGAGCCCATTCAGAGTAATTCGCTAGAGTTTTAATTTATTGGTATGTTAGGTTTTCGGCATTGAGATCATGTAGTTTTTGCTGGAATTGTGTTATTTGAATTTCAGTTTCTTGATTAAAGGACAATTGGAATTGGGATTCAAGCTTAATGATTTGACTTTTAAGATTGACTTCCTCCTGGAAAAGTTTTTTTTATAATATGAAGCTTTACTTTTAAAGGTATCTCTAATTATGGATTTAATAGAGGCCCAATAAATGTCCATAGGTAGATGATTATAGATTAAATTGTCTAAAGCTTGGTCCAGGATGTCATCTTTTTCTTGTAGAATTTCTTTTTTCCTTAATAGGTTAGAGGTAAGGACCCAGTTATACCCGCAATTACTGTTAGTTTGATTGTTATCCCAGTCAATAGTTAAGTTAATCATAGAATGATCTGATAGGTATCTGGATTCTGTGTTGAAGGAATTTGTGTATTTAGTAAATACATTGGAAATTAGGAAGAAATCCAGTCTGGACCAAGACTTGTGACACATAGAGTAGAAGGTAGATTTATTTTTGAGAGAGTTAAATGAAAAATTAGTTTTAACATCTTTTAACTCAATTTCATCAATGTGAAATTGAACACTTTTTAATCATGTCCCTTGCCCAGAAAATATAAAGTCATTCAATAGGCAGCAGTCTTTCTTTTTTGCACAGTTAAACAAACATATGTCCATTATGTCTTCAGTCTCAAATGTTAAATCACAAAATGTCTTTTTCCCAAGATGAATCAAGGATCTAATGCATTTTGCTTCAAAACCAAAGGTTACACTAAATTATCCCTACAAAATGTCTGTATATTATTTATTCTTTCTTCTTTCTTATTTGAACAACAAACCTTTTTTTCTTTTTATAAAGTTTACATGACCTTTTTTTCTTCCAGCTGCATCAGCATATGATTATCCTGATTGCATCCCACCTGCAACCTTATATCTAACCAACTCATGACTCATTCCTTTCTGCCCAACTCACTGTCCATTCTAAAATCTTTCTCCATCATATCCAACCATGAAATCTAAAATTGTTTTCCAGGATCACCTTTGTTCAACAAACCAACCAGCTTTTCAACAGACAAACCTCCAGAAGCAACTTCATTTATAAAAATCCTGAGGTTTAAAGTCAGCTAGATATTGACTATTTGTAGTATCCACTTGCTTTTCAATGGCTTTCTGTCTGACAAACAGAACCACACTGCTCTCACTAACAGAACAACTCTCTTCTCCCTCCGTTGTCGCACAGCTTCTCCTAGCTGCCTCTGTGCCAGGAACAGAAGCAGGAAGTGCAGCAACAAAAACATTCCACCTCACTACAAAAATGAGTAGGGGAAGTCGTCCAATGCCCTAGCTAAATTTCCCCTTGTAGTATAAACACTTCTTCAGGTCTCCCCTGTAAAGAGGCATCTAGCCTAGTGGGACTAACCTGGTCAGCAAAGCATAAGAAATAAACAAATTAACATTTCTCCACTGCCCTCCTCCCACCAAAGTGCAAGGATGGACTAGGAAGCAATAGATTGGGGGGGGGGGGTTGGAAGGAATTAAACCTTCTACTTCTTTGACTTTTACTGTGAGGAGGTTATTGTCCTGTCCTTGCCCTCTTCAGTTAAAGAAATCAGGGTTTTGTTTATAAGGGTTGTTGGAGCAGTTCTCTCATTTGGTTTCTTACAGCTGCCCCTCACAATGCAGGAGTTCCATTGTTTGGTTGTTGTACATGTTTCCTATAAAGACTGCACCATTTCAGATTAATGTAACTGTTGGTTTGGTTGACTTTAAGAGGCTTAGACATTGAAGTGAAACTCTAAGGAATAGTCTGTGGTTTATTGATTGAGATTGAGTCTTTCCAAACCCAGACTCTATCACATATCTCTTAACTGGTATTGTAATTCAGTACCATTGCCATTGCATGCATGACTGCAGTAATTTTCATCCACTATGCCTCTTTATTTTACACAAATGCATTTTTTTCAACAACAATAGTAGGGTTGCATGACCTCCCAGCTAGCCAAGGCTTTTTAGCGGGAAGGAAACTGGTTTGCCTGATGTAGAGGAAGTAGGTAGGGTGACAGGGAGAACAGGATGGATTAGTTACTATCCATATAGTATTGGAAAAAAATGGGTAGATATAGAAAAGACAAACACATAGAGTTAAGTAGACTTTTAATTGGATGGGGATTAGACTGGTATTTAGCCTTTGTAGTACCCGGAAACAAACAGAAAAAAGTCATGTACACCATCCCCCAAATGATAGGTAGGGGAGAAAAAGCTTGGTAGTTGAGTTTAGGTAGGCTCTCTCTAATGTACTGAGTGTGATTACATTTAGGGATGGGAAGGACTATCCTGATTTTCCAGAAAAGAATTTCATGTTTTTTTATTTCCTCAATAAATGTTAGGGATTAGGGAGAATAGGCTGTCATAGTCATGCTGGTATAGAAGGTAAGATTCGGAAAGTATATATCCCAAGGTTCACAAGAGGGAGAAAGCTTCTATAGCTTGGCCTATTCTTTCAAGTAGGATACTGCTGCCACAGCATTCATCAGGTGGGGTCGATGGGGGCTTTCTTTATAAGTGCTCTCCTCTGAAACAGGGATTCCTCCCTTTAGGCAGATGCTCCACTTGGAAAAGGGATTTATTATAGTGTTAGTTTACAAAATTAATAGTTTGGACAATGTTAAAAGTTAGGTATCCTGATCTACTTTTTTTGTAGATTAGTTAAACCTTTCCAAATCCAGCTTCTTGAAATCATCTCTTAATTGCCCTCGTAAAATAATTTACTTTGGTTGTCATTAAATAAAGGCATGGCTCAGGCCATATTTATCATACAGGTTATAGAATCATTATTTTGGCAATTCTTTCTTATCCACCAATAACTGCTATACAGCATAAAGTGCATGGTGTACAGATATTCATCTGGCTCTGCTAAGCTGCTTTCATAGTACTTCGTATCACAAATGAGTAGAGGCATACAAGGCCTTCACCTTGCTGAGCATCCATATCAGCCACCAGGATTTAGGTTAGGCCACATGGGAGAAATAGTCAAACTTCCCTGCCAGATGACAGCTGTGTTCCCCAAAATTCCCTCTCCTAGTGTCTATTGACAATAGGATGAAGGGAAAGAAATACATGGGTAAATATGAGAAAGATAAACTACTGATCACAGGAGTGAAGTGAAAAACAGAACCAAAAAAAAATCCCAAAATCGATTACTAAATTTTTTTGAATAATAAGTTATTTTCTACCAATAATTTCACATGTACTTAACATTAAATGTTTTACAAATAATTATTTTACTTGCAAAACATTATAAAATGGTATGTGTCCTCTGTTATAAATACACCTTTTACTGAGTCTATAAACCAACCATTTGAAACAGTCCAATGACTTTTTTCTTATTTTTTTCCTTTATTTTTTCCTTATTTGTCTTTTTCACCACTTCATATCTATTTTTATTTAAATATATAGATAGATAGATAGATAGATAGATAGATAGATAGATAGATAGATAGATAGATAGATAGATAGCATAGAATATATTTTCTCCTGCTTATTGTGTTAAATAGTATCATGGCTATGTTTGATCTGTCTACATGGATTGCCAGTACACTAAAAACAAAACTGCAAATCTGATCCCTAAAATGTAAGAAAACTGTAAAAGCAAAGGGGTATTCGATAATACCTAAAGGAAAGACTGCAGCAGTATATCTTCATCTTGTGTCCTCTAAAAGTTTATGTTTCTGCACATTATCAAAGCTCAGTTGAAAACTGTATACATATCGGTTTCAGTTCCCTTAAGAGCATTCTACCTTCCTAAACCTAATTTGTTCCATAGTATATATATGATAGATAGAAAGGTTGTTCTTTTGTGTTCATTTCTATAAAAGTCAGTATTAAATGTTTCCTATCCAAAAGATCAGGTGGATTAGTTAGACAAGCGTCAGCACCGGAACCTTTGTTGTCATGAGCTGCTATTGTGTGAACTTTCACAGTGGGTGTATAAAATATGCACTGATACTCAGCAGAGGCGTCTTAGATAACTGTCCTATTCAAAGTGAAACAAAGAGCCTGGCAATTATCTAATGTTCACAACGTACGAAGCATCATTTACAGCCTTTGTACAAGAAAAGCTTTAACTCCATGGTTGTTTACTGCATAACAGTATATCAAAAGTGAATGCAAACAAAGATGTGTCAGACACATTTTAGTTTTCACAAATCAATAGTCAAATAACTAAAGAATTGTCTTTATTTTGGTAAGCATTGCCTTCAAACATCAATATAATTTCCTTTGCAGAAATAAATTGCAACTGATGTAGTCTTTGTAATGTGAGACCTTACAAGCTTCCTGTCCTCACAGGATCTCTCTCATGAAAGAATTATTTTAGGAAGAGGGTTATGTCAGCAATAACTTGATACCTGCAGTCGTACTTGTATTTAATGATACCTGACTTGTTTGTGTCTGGATGTACTTGTTAAAGTATTTACTACCTCCTGTTATACTTTTGACAGTCTATGTCTGAAATTCCTTTATTTTGTACTTCTCATGGACATGATATGGTTCAAAAGATTGACGTAAATACACACACACACACACACACACACACACACACACACACACACACACACACACACACACACACACACACACACACACACACACACACACACATATATATATCTTCTCCTTCTTTCGGCTTTTCGAACCGGAGAACCTCTTGCTGTGAGGCAGCAACGCTAACCGCTGCACCACCATATATATATATATATATATATATACACATATATATATATATATATATATATATATATATATATATATATATATATAGATATATATGCAATATGCAGTGGAGCCAATCTGAAACTTTTTGCACCTCTTTATGTAATCATTAAACTTTCATCTAAGTAAGTTTGTTTTGTAACAGGCCATATATTCCAAACATAGTAGTCTGGAGAGACTAACGTCCCTTAAAACAATGTATTGTGGTACTAGTATAGAAGTCATTTCTTGAGCCACCTGCCCCATTAACTTAACAAATCTTGTGTATTCATGTGGGCTGCATGGTGCTAAAGAATTTCAGCTGACAAGACAGGTCCTGCATCCACGTTCACACTCTGTAATTTTACTTTTGCTTACAGGAAGGATCCCACAGTCCTTACATCATTCAAACTACAGTATATAATAAAATGTCACACAAAAGGGAGACTTTTATCTATACTTTAGGTGATAACAAATTCCAAATGTCAGAGTCTGAGAATACAGTGATCAGATTTAATGGTGCACAATTGTGGGATATTCAGCTCTTACACACAAGGACAGACTGCAGCACTAGCCCATTGATCTGAACTGATTGCTACAGCAAGATATTAAGTGATCCTTTTCCTACAACAACTTGTTCACTGCCTTACTTGTATAATGAATGCTTGTTTAGTCTAAAGTAAATGTCTTCCAGATATTTGTTTGCAGTTTTTTTAGTCTTATGTATTAAAAGCCGCTATTTGTTAATTCTTTCTTTTCCTTCTAGTATATGAAAGTGGGTCAGTACTCACCATCACTGCCCCACAGCACTTTAGCTACTATCTTAGTTCCAAATGGAGTTTTGCCCCCACCTGTTATACAGATTCTCTATAACCTACTGCCATGGGTTTTCACAAGGGCCTCCAGCTGATTTGCACCTTCTAGAGACATCTGGGTAATTGAATGATGATACCTAAAGCTGCTGTTAAGTATATGCACAGTGTTCACATGAGTGTTTCTGTCCTATAACCTGATATCAGTACAAGTAATCCCCACTGATTTTACTTTAAGATTCAAGTGGAATAAAGATCACCTAGCCACAAAGCATCTGACATCTCTATAGCAAACTGGGATCTTCAACAGCGCATTATATTGATGAGCCATTAAGAACTGCCCCATCAGCTAAAATCGTTCACTTTGATGTGCACAGACAGCTAAAAGCTATAGGCCAACAAATATCAAGAACCTGTCACACATCATATGAATTTGATTACAATTTATGGATTAGATACACAAACGTAAAAAAAAAATGCTACAGTCTAAACAGAAAAATGCTATACAGTCTAAACAGAAAAATGCTACAGTCTGAACAGAAAAATAGCTGAATTAAATGAAACACTGTATGCCGAAAGTTACATTTTTTTTAGACAAATTAGATGATAAAGTATGAAGGGTCACATTTCACAATCATGGAGACTGCTACTTCAGAACAAGCAAGAATATTCTGTTTTTAACAAAATTCAAAATTCATGGCTCTGACACTTTAGAAAATGTTAACACACAAAGGATGATGACAGATGAAAATATATACATAGATACAGACACACACACACACACACACACACACACACACACACACACACACACACACACACACACACACAAATATATATATATATATATATATATATGTTGCATATATCTGATCCTCTAAGCAGAACTAAGTAGTAAATAAAATACATTACTTGTCTTGCAACAAACTGCTTGACATACTAGGAACCCTAGAATTATATGAACTGAGATGGATTTTAACGCTTAGGGCACACTTAGAACCTGGCCTGAATACTTCACTCAATATTAGACCTGCTCTTCTTTGATCTTTTTGCTCCCCGTTCTATAAGGATTGTGGCCTATATAGGGCTAATTGTTTTTATGTTAGTATAGATGAATTATGAATGATCGGCTGGCTCCTGATGGGTCGCTTTTACTAGCAAGAGAGATAGATGCTCAATTTTGTCTTTATTGAACTGAGTAGTGCTATTTGATATGTCTATTACTGATTTGGGTATTTATATCTTCCTTATAATTGTGATTTCACCTAGGTGTAAGTATTATTGTATAGGTAAATGTATCAGTTTGATTTTACCTTATAATTTTTGATTATTCTTTCTTTTCCTTTTCTCCTTGCCCATTTCTTTCCTGTTTTCCCTTTTCTCTTTTTTCCTTCCCGTTTTCCTTCCCTACCCTCTTCCTTCCCCCCCTTTCCCTCCCCCCCTCTTCCCTTTCCCTTTCCCCCCTTTCCTCCCCTCCCCTTTCTATATCTTCTTTTCCCTCTTTTTTCTTTTTAGAGTGTTACATTATATATGGCATATGGTTAGTAATTGTGTGATAGTATATTACTCACACTTTATATCAACGTCCATAAATGAGTGTAGGTCGTGATTTATAAAGGTTATAATAGGATAAAAAAGTTTTTATGAGATGTTTCATATGAATATAATGTTTGATAGATTTTATACTATTTTTATAGGATGAGTGATATGTTAATGCTTCATTGTATATCTTTAACCTTGATACTAAGTTGTTTAAGATGTGTACATTGAATTTTGTCTTTTCTTAATTGGTTAATTAGGTTTGTTTTTACCCGCCATAAAGGCTCATTAACTAGGGTGTGAAATTTGTATAAAAACTGGAGTTCTTTCTTTAATCATTGTAACCTGATGAAGCGCACTTGTTGGGTGCGTGAAAGCGTTGTAAAATAAAGACTTTTACTATCGTGGTGGTTCCGGTGATTTGTTGGAATATTCTACTGCTGATTTCGCTGGTACCTTTGGATGGTCGTGCTGGGTTTTGTGCTTTTGGTTTTGGCTTTTTTGCTTTTGTTCCTGGCTCATCAACACACGATGGATTCACCGAATATTGAACTTGACTATGTTCTGGGTAATACTGATACAGTACCTAATTGGAATGAACTGTTTCATCAGAGAGAGAATCCTCTGCTTAATTATGATAACAAATCTACTTCTCCGTTAGCGGTGAATACCAATACGGAAAATGTGCAAGAATTTTATACAGCATTGAGGAGCCTAGAAAATGATCTATATAAGCTACACAGACTTATTTGGCAGAGGAAGCACTTGGAGGCGTGCTTGCACTTCAAAGTTATCCCGCGAGGCATGCGGGTTCTCTGCATGCCGAGTTACGGAGAAGCGCATCCCGAGCTCCTGCGAAGATGGCAGCAGTTAAACTTGGACCTTGGCAACAATTATCTAAGGCTACTTATTGATTATTTTCTACCTATAGAGGAGAACCTCATAAGTAAGGTTGAAGGTGAGCATAAGGTTCTTGTTTCTCAGTTCAAAAGTGACTTTTGTGTGACCAGAATTAACAATATGTTGAGACAATTAACTTTTTATAGCAATAAGCTGGAGCAAACCAAACTTAGAAAGTTAAAACGTGACTGTAATGACTTTCAATCTGGCCATATCTTTTTATGGCCGAGATTTAATGAAGCGGCTGCTTCAGGTGAAGTCAATGATCAGAACAGTGCAGCACATTATGATAAGACCAGCACGACCAGTCGTATTGAACCAAGCGGTATTACATCTAATAGTGTTGTGTCGACTTTGTCACAGCTTGATGTAGATATAACATTATCTAATTCTTCCTTACCCTGTAACCAACAGGGTTTGAACTCAACCACCGGAGGAGCCAGGCCCAAAGATGGGATGCACCAGACTAATAATGTTCATAAAGCAATACTTGCTTTAAACTCCCCGCTCCCGTACAAGCATCGGGCGCAGACGCGCTCAACAAGCAGGGGAAGAGGCAAGCGCAAGATGTCTGGCGAGAACTGGGGGATCAGAAAGAAGAAATTTTGAACACCTTGTTTTTTAATATGTCTTCCAAACTCCTGACGGAAACTGACTGTTCCATACTTAATAGGGGGCTGTCTTTCATTCCCTCTAGGGGGAGCGAACTATCAGATACTTTGATTTCGCTTCGTAAATTTGCCAGGAAAGTGGCTCTCAAGCTACTTTTTAAAGATTCAGCTAATGCAACGCTTGTTTACAATGTTGCTGAGTTAAAAAGGAAGAGCTCTTATGTGCCACCTTTACCGAGCTCTGTTGACTGTTTTCAGAGAGCTTGCGAGCATGATTTCTATGTATATTATAGTGATAAGCGGCATAGAAAGCTCTTTGTGAACTTGAATGTGGCGCAGAAACAAAGCCTGGATGCCCTTTGTAAAGACAACAGCCTGATGTTTAGACCAGCCGACAAAGGGGGGGGGGGGTTGTAATAATGGACTCTGTTTTTTATGACAACTTAATGAATGATATGCTTAATGATGATGTTGCGTACACTGTAATAGGCAAGCCAGAAGTTGTATCAATCATCAGGAATGTCCATGATACATTATACGACCTCTTAATGTCTAGATGCATTAATAGATCCCTTTATGAGTTTCTTGATATTGAGGCACCCCTGATACCCATAATCAAGGGGTTGCCCAAGGTACATAAAGGGACTTATCCACCACCCTTGTGGCCGATAGTATCGGGCAAATTATGGGTAACTGAGAATGCATCAAAGTATGTACAATCAAAAACTGGCCCTTTAGTTGAGATGATACCCACTATTCTGAAAAATTCATACAAACTGTTAGAAGATCTGAAAGAGATATCATTATTGGATAGGATAACCCCTGACACTCTTATGGTTACTCTTGACATTAAGAGTCTGTTCACAAGTATACCAAACGAGTTCGGCATAGAGGCTGTCAGGAGGCACCTTAACGAATGTGCTAGTATTAGTAATGATGAACAGTTTGTTATTTGTACTTTGCTTGATCTGATATTAAATAACAACGTCTTTATGTTTCGGGATAATACATATAGGCAGGCATGGGGGGTTGCCATGGGCACCCCTTGTGCAAATGCCTATGCAAATCTAGCTGTTTATGAATGGGAGAGGGTGCATATTTTCAATGAAGAGAATTTTGTCAACAAGGCCATTTATTATAGGAGGTTTGTAGACGATATCATTCTTTTTTGGAATGGTACCATTGAATCCCTGCATGATTTTGTAAGCTATATGGGGACTACTACCTCCTTTTTGAGCTTTACACATGAGTTTTCCTGTATTAGCATCAACTATCTTGATGTTACCATAGTTAAGAATGACAAGAATGAGTTTTCTACATCGTTGTACAGGAAACCATGTTGGAAAAATGGAATACTACACTATGAGAGTATGCACCCTAGGCACATCTTCCCCAATGTAGTTAAGAACCAGATGATCAGGGTTACTAGACTATGTAATACTGACAGTGAGACTGAACGTCTCTTAGATTTCCAAGAGCAATGTTTCCTAAGTAGAGGTTATCCTACTCAATTAATTGTGAATTGTAGAAATAACAACATGAATGCCTCTGAAACGGGCTCCATGAAGAAATTCCCATATAGACATCATCTGAGACATCAGAAGGGCATAGTACAATATGACATCAAATACACCAATGATGTCAAATACATTAAAGAAATTGTGACTAAGAATTGGAAATTGTTAAATATGAACAAGGAATTGATGAATATAGTGGGTAAATATCCTAGTTTTAGATATAATAATTGTTTCAACTTAAAAAGGATTTTATGTAAAGAAAAAGTTTCTTACATACCTATAGATTTAAGAACTAATTTTAGACTAGGAACGTTTCCCTGCAAAAAATGTTGCATTTGTAAATATATCACCAAGGAACAGAGATATGTAAATAGGGAACTGGGTGTTAACTTTACCCCTAATTTCTATGCGACATGTGACACCACTAATGTAATCTACTTAGCCACATGTGATTGTTGTGAAGTATATTACGTGGGCCTAACAGCACGCAGACTTAAAGATCGGGTGTACAATCACGCATATGATATACGGAAAATGAATGATAGTAATGTACTGGCCCGACATTGTCAGATGTTTCCGGCCCATGCTTTTAGGTTTAGAGTCCTTCAGATTCTATATCCTAATAAACGGGAGGGTGACATACTAGGAACCCTAGAATTATATGAACTGAGATGGATTTTAACGCTTAGGGCACACTTAGAACCTGGCCTGAATACTTCACTCAATATTAGACCTGCTCTTCTTTGATCTTTTTGCTCCCCGTTCTATAAGGATTGTGGCCTATATAGGGCTAATTGCTTTTATGTTAGTGTAGATGAATTATGAATGATCGGCTGGCTCCTGATGGGTCGCTTTTACTAGCAAGAGAGATAGATGCTCAATTTTGTCTTTATTGAACTGAGTAGTGCTATTTGATATGTCTATTACTGATTTGGGTATTTATATCTTCCTTATAATTGTGATTTCACCTAGGTGTAAGTATTATTGTATAGGTAAATGTATCAGTTTGATTTTACCTTATAATTTTTGATTATTCTTTCTTTTCCTTTTCTCCTTGCCCATTTCTTTCCTGTTTTCCCTTTTCTCTTTTTTCCTTCCGTTTTCCTTCCCTACCCTCTTCCTCCCCCCTTTCCCTCCCCTCTTCCCTTTCCTTCCCCCCTTTCCTCCCCCTCCCCCTTTCTATATCTTTGCTTTTTTCCCTCTTTTTTCTTTTTAGAGTGTTACATTATATATGGCATATGGTTAGTAATTGTGTGATAGTATATTACTCACACTTTATATCAACGTCCATAAATGAGTGTAGGTCGTGATTTATAAAGGTTATAATAGGATAAAAAAGTTTTTATGAGATGTTTCATATGAATATAATGTTTGATAGATTTTATACTATTTTTATAGGATGAGTGATATGTTAATGCTTCATTGTATATCTTTAACCTTGATACTAAGTTGTTTAAGATGTATACATTGAATTTTGTCTTTTCTTAATTGGTTAATTAGGTTTGTTTTTACCCGCCATAAAGGCTCATTAACTAGGGTGTGAAATTTGTATAAAAACTGGAGTTCTTTCTTTAATCATTGTAACCTGATGAAGCGCACTTGTTGGGTGCGTGAAAGCGCTCGTTCTGTTTTAAAATAAAGACTTTTACTATCGTGGTGGTTCCGGTGATTTGTTGGAATAAGAACAAACTGCTTGGTAGAAACAGCTGCATTTACATGATTTTATTTTGCAGTGAAGACTTGTATTTTCATAGTGTATCACATCTGCACATTTTCACAATATGACTCAATCTTTTGTCATACCTTTAACCATCCCTACTATATGACACGCTGTTTTTCACTAATTTCCCTTAGTCTTCTTTCTTCACTAACACAGACGTAGTAATCTAACTTATTTTTTCCTTAGGTGCTGTTTTATTATTTTGAATTTATAAACTTTATATATACTACTTATATCCTTGTTCTTTTGTAGATGTCTAACAACACTTATAAACTGATTAAACTGATGTCTATAGCATTTTATGGGTCTATATCATAAGCACGAAATGGCTGAAAATCGAACACGTAATGAGTAAAACATATTCATCGAAACGCATTTAAGTGATTTGATGAATATGTCATAGGGCAAGGAGGTAGTTGGCCAACTACACAGCGTTGCCCTTTCCTTCACTGTAGTGTGATCTCAGAGTTGATATAGTTAGATGGGGGGGGAGCACAGCCCCCACACTGAGGGGTGTGGCGTTGAAGCCCCCCACCTGATTCGGGTTTCTAACTTTTTTTTTTATTTTGCAAACAGTCATGTGAATTGTTTTGCTAGGAAAAAAATTTGAGGGTGTGGCTGTTTTATGTGTCGACGTATATGAAGTTGCACATATGATCTTTCGTGCTTATGATATAGACCCACATTTCATATATTGTCTGCCTGTGGCCTGGCTCATGATTCATATCAGTCTTTCAACTAGATTTCTTATTTAATAAGCAAGCGAGCAAATAAATCAATTAAGATCTTGAAAGGACCTCAATATATTTTTGCTCACTGACTCTCCGTGGTTTGTATAAGCTTCAAACCTAACAGATCTGTGTAGCCTGTTTCTTGTTTTCAGCAAGAAATGGTTGTCAGAAGTTTAATTTCTGTAATGTGTACAAATAACTTGATTGTAGGTATCCCTGCCTACCTCTGCCTCTAACTCTCTTAGCAGTAGTTGCAAGATGTCATGTTATTCTAAGCCTATGTATTGTGATAGCTGTGCAATCTGTTGAGAAATTGTTTCTTGTTTTTACTCAAATGAGACAAGAGGCAAGCAGGCTATTTCTTGGCCTCTGATTTCTTTAGAACCTTTATGAGTATTGCTATTGGTCAGGGTGTGTATTCATCTATCTTCTTCCTTGTTATAACTTGTCCATCTTTGCATGACACTGTTCTATGCACAATGGGGTTGTAATGTGCACTATTTACTTGCAAATTATCTGGTTTGAAATTTGCACTTGTGTGCTCTCACCTCCAAGCATTCTGCATAAGTTAGAATGATATGACATTCATGTTTGTGTGCATTTGCCTTTGCCTTTAGCTGCTCTCTGCACCAAATGTGCATCTAGCTGCCCTTTATCTTTGTCTTAATTCTACGAAATGCACTGTGAGCCACATCATGCTGTGAATTGTCCTGTATTACTGCTCATCATTATCTTGGGTGCATTTAACCTCATAAGACTCTGACACACCTGACACACCTGACACACCTGAATGAATCTGCTTGTGTCCCTTCTGTTTACAGCCTCCTAGCACTTGGTATCCTTGGGCACTGTAGCAACTGACAAATGTTCGCAGTCAATGAACTATTACTTAACACAAATGATTCAGTCTGTGAGAGGTATGTGAATCTATACAACTTGTGGACTGCTCACTCACCAGACACGTTGGTCTGTGTGCACCACACACCGCTACCATCTACTTACACACTGATGCACACATATCAAACTAGCCTATGCCAAGGCAGTCAAAAAAGTCTCTCCCCCAAGCAGTCTAGCACTAATGTGATTAAGTCTCATCAGGAATCCACAAACACTACTTCACCTTCCTGGACATCCCAACATAAAATAGCAAAATCAGGCTAATTCCAACCCTAAATCTCTCTACATGAAGGTAGCTCTTCTCAATGCCAAACGTTTTGATAAATTGTAGAATCTTAGGCTGTCCTACAACTTGAACACATCCATTTATTTACTGTAGATGAAACTCTGTTTCACAGGACAGACTGTACTTTTTTCATACCTAGATTTAGTGGATACAATGCATTTAGGCCTGAGGGAAGTTGTGAGTTCCAGAGATTTCTAAGTGAACTCATCAAGGTCCAATGTAACCTGAACAAAGCAAGTTATCTTCCATGTCCCCAGTGCATCATGAAAGATTCCTTGATGTACTTAAACAATAATGAAAAAATATTTTATGACGGGGGATTTCAACTATTCTTTGATAAACTGGTACACCTACACCTCTAAAGTCAGGTATGTTCAGAGATTCCTAGTATAAACAGAACTTCTATACCAACTAGAGGGCAGAAAATTCTACACCTGGTCCGAGCCAATGCAGTCTCCTCTTAAACCACTCTTTTAATATCCCCATCCCTAGTACAATATCACTCCAGCACTGCCACTTTGATAATTTTGCTTTGCATGTTTGCTTTCAGATGTACTTGATCTTGTTGAATGATACATATATATTTGTACTTATTATGCTAAATATTGGCAATATTTATTGTTTTTACTATGTTATTAGTTAACAAGATTTATTATAGTTATATCTGTTTGCAAGATTTATGTTGTACTATGTTGTGTAACTAGTATGACTTGAAGCACCAATTGTTTTGAAAGTGGTGAACATTATCACAATAAATAGTTTCTGCACTAGCTATAAAATATGAAAATCAAACGAAAAGAATACCATGAATCTGATGGACTGGATTAAGAACAGATTTTCCTAGCAGCTGTTGCTTAGCTACCATTTCTAAGATTTTCAACAAGGGGGTACAAGGCAGTGATGAAGGGGGTTGCAAGGTTTATAACAACATCCCAAAATACAACACATCAAAACATCATAATTAAGCAAGTTTTCTCACACAGAGCAAGTCATCAAATCCATTTATCAGTTTGCATATTCTTAATTTTTACCCAGAAGTACACCCTACATAAATCTGTAAAGTGAGTTACGCATGCACCTGCAGTCTTCTACCACACTGAAAGGTGCTTGCCTTGCCAGGAGGTACAGGTGGAAACTGGTATTAATCTTCCAGTACTCTGCTAACCAGCTATCGCTGCTCTCCATTAGACTGGATAGTCCTCTGACTGGCTGTCACTTTAAAAACTATACCCAAGGCAACATCAACACACCATGTGACATTCGTCACTCTAACTTTACTCTTATGGCTCTTGTGCCTTTTCACCTTGGCTGTTGACTGTAGCCTGTGATACTGGAAAAACTACTGCCTGCAGCTTACAGGATTCATTTTATAACAGGACAAAATGGTAATTTGTGACAGGCTGTCAATCAAGGCTAAAAACCAACAATGCCAAAATCAGTGCAGTTAAGAGGTATGAAGTGAAGTCATACAGAAAACTAACAAGTGAAACAGGTTTCATCAGTGATTGCAATCGTTATCAGACTGTTAGAATGTACAAGAGTTAATGATGCATCAGAGGCAATGAAACCATTATTATTCAGTATTTTTATTGTTAGATACTGTAAATATGATAGATACAAATGCTTGATATGGTGTGTTCATACCTCTCAACCTCTTAGCTCAAGAAATCTGGACAAAGCCTCACATAATGGAGGAACAAAGGCCCAAAAATAGGGACATATTTTTAGTGTTGCTTTTATAAACTGAGAGTTCCTTGAATAACAGGATGTGTGTTAGCATGCATTTTCTGAAGGATATGAAGTCAGAAACTCAAATATATATCATTATTTAGTGACTTCAGTCCTCAGATCAGTAATTTGCCCAAAAAAAAACACACCTTTTTTTTAAACAGTCCAAAAATATGAGGCAAAAATCTGGACATTCTGCAAAAATCTAGACAGTTGAGAGGTATGAGTGTGTTATACTTCACTAGGAAATATGGATATAAGATAATCCTTTTCAATCATTTTGTGGGGGGGGCCCTATGGAAAAATACAATACCTTTTGAGGTACCCTATGTTGCCCACCTGCTGTGACCATTTATATGTAACAACTGCATAAAGTAAACCACATAGACAGAGGTTTATAACATGGTACTTCAGTGCATTATTATTATTATTATTATTATTATTATTATTATATCATATAACAGCAACATATACTAGAAAATGAGAAACATTTTACATTTTATAAACTGAAGTAACAGCAGTCACAAAACAAGGCATATGTAACTTTACAATACTGATTGTGTCAGCAGTCAAGGCAACAGCAATAGAATGAATTGGCCTAGAATTACAAAAGCACATTCAGTTTGGCCCAAAAGGCTCTCTTTATTTATAGTACTCTTGCAATTCATGGCTTCTGAACAATTGTTGAGAGAATTTTGGGAAGACACACACGCACGCACATACACACACACACACACACACACACACACACACACACACACACACACACACACACACACACACACACACACACACACACACACACACACACACGATTCTTCTTCCTCCAACAGAAACCAATACATTTACCATCTTGAATTTTCCAGGGCAATAGCTATAGAATGAATTGAACCACAATTTGAAAATTAATGCTAGATCGGACATTAAGGGTTTATTCACATGATATTTGTGATTAATGGCTTCTGTATAATCAGTGAATCCATGGGCAAATGTTGGACAGACACACTTGCTTCTTCTTCCACTAAAAGAGGTCGAGAACTTCACAATATTAAATTTGCAAAGCCAAAAGTAGCGCAAGGCATTGGAACAGAAATGGAAAGTCAATACCAGATTTGGACATAGTGTTCCCTTTCTTAATGTAATATCTGTAATTTATGGACTTCTAAACAACTACTGGAACTGTGAATGAATTTGACAGATGTAATTTTTCCACCAAGCCAAGCATATGTCCTGTCTTAAGTTTAATTTTTGTTAGGGCTGAAAATCAAACTCACATACATAAGTAATGGAGAATAGTAACAAGAGTTCTCTGAGCTTTCTGAAGAAGCATTAAGATACCATTCAGTATGACCCCAAAATGAGTTCGTATCTATTCCTGAATATTTTATATTTAGCGTTCTCTCATTCACGTCATTTAGCTCTTCCTCCTCCCTAAAAGCAAGCTGACATGCAGTGAGTTAAGTTGTATGAATGAGTTTCTGACCACTTTGTCATGGTTTGCTAACAATGATTTAAAGTTGCAGCTGATAATGGTGTGCCAATTATCCAGATGATTTACAATCATAGGCAAGGTTTCCTTGTAGGTTGGCTAAGTAAGGTTATGAAACATACCTATGTTTCCATTTGAAACATGAGCTTATCAAATTGTAAGTTTCAGTTGAAATGCATTAGTTTGGTCAATTGAATTCAGCAAAGTTTGATTTGTTCTTTGTATACTAGTATTCGTGTTCAGATGCTAAAATAATATCTGCCAGATATGCTAATTTGGGACTATGAGACTAAACGTAGCCAGATTTTCTTGGGTGCAAATTTATAATATTATTTTCTTGCATTCTTAGTAATGTGACAGCACTTTCCCAAAGACCGCCATCATACTCCTGAGCTGACACGTATTACATCCACATTTTCTCAAAGCTGTGCAAAAACATAATATTTCAAGTGGCTTTTGTTTCATATATTTGACTGTTTTCATCACAATATCCATGAACATTTTTAACTCAAGTTTCTGATGTTTTAGTAAACAGTGCGTCTAAATAGAGAAAACAATGAGTGGACATGCACTGGTCAAGATGGCATAATGCTTAAGGTGTTTACCTTACAAACACAAGGTGCAGGGTTTGATTCTCACATGGGGTAATTGGCTAGGCTTGAGATCGCCCACAAGGGTAGTTAGCCTAATACTAATCTATGAACCTCTATAATCTATACCTTTCAAGAACACCTCATTATGAGGAACGTTCCTCATTTTGGGTGGTAAAAAGTCCATGAACCTTGCAGTTGCACAATGAAAATGTCTGTCACACATTCAGTGTTAGGATTTATTTTCCTGTGATATCCATTGTAAATACTATTGAATCATATCAATTAATCAAAAGAACTTTTTATAAGTATAAAGCAGTACATTTTAACCATCCTGTGATCTTTCCTAGTTGAAGTTATTAACTAGCTTTTAGTAACTATTCCACATTTTTTGCATTTGTTCCACTTTATGAGAGGTAGTGCTCTGCATTGTGGAGATGGAAGGTTGAGAGTGATGGGTCTCAAGATCCTTTTGATATACAAGTGTTGACAATGCTGTCATATAACTACTATGGAAAGGTCCTTCAGCTATACAAATTCCTACATGAACTCCATAACAAGTTTCATTAAAATCAAACTCATACATAAGTAATAAGTCCCATTAAAATGAAATATGAATTTAGTAAGGTGAATATATTTTAGTCCTTTGTGGTTTCTAGAATCTCTTTCAACAAAAAAACTTTCCACTATGGTTGCTCCATCACTAAAATGAATAAAAAAACTAAAATGTCCTTTACTATGAATATCTGTAATTCATCCATTTGAATTGTAAATGCTCTACACCTCTTCAGCTTGCATATTACATTATTTTGATACTCTCCTGCATATGGTATTCAATGAAAGTAGAATCATAATTTGTTATTTTCTGCACCTTCTCTCAACATAATTTTCATAACTGCTTGGCATGTCAGTAAGTTTAGCTTGAACAATGGCATGATGGTTTATTTGTTGGACAGTGAGTTCAGCAATAGCATAATTTGCTTTTGAGCCTTTCACTGTCTTATCAAAGATTACAACTTTTTTTTTTGTAAAGTTAATATTCTCTTGATCTAATTCAAATTTTTGTCTGCCACATCTGGGCATTTAGTTACCAAATGCTTTCTGAGTTGTATTGGTATCAAAGCAGTATTTGATTTCTCCACATCAACATACATTCATGCCCCACAGTTCACTTTCTCAGACCATGTAAATCCCACAGGCAAATAGTTGTCTTGATGTTAGTGAAATTGTTCTCTAGGCATTCCACTATAGTTGCTTTTATGTGACCCCTGCTCATTCTGTTGCTTTTCAGCCATGTCTATCACTTCCTCAGAGGGTTTCTCTTCCAATGAATCAGATCTAGGCTTCTAAATAATGCACTAGTCCACTTTGTAACAATGGTTTGACTTTAATCTAAGGTAGCACAATGATATCTGATCATGCCTTCAGGGCCACTTCAGTCCATTCTTTTACAGTAAACATGTACTAGAATAGCCAAGGATAAAGATCTTTCAGCTGTATTAGTTTTTCAATGGTAGTAATACAAACACATGTGATCCATGAAAGCCATCACCAAGCTTTTCAACTAATGTCTGCTAACATACTGGGACCTAACACTGATCTCCTGATGGGAAGCTTATACTCCCCACTGGAGACTGACCACCAGAGGGCAATATGGAACCCTCCAGGTCACCCCTTGTTAGATGACTTACATCATCTTGCTGACCTGGATATTGCAGTGGTTGTTAACAGACTACATGTACTGCAACAGCTGACACTCCAGAAAATATGAATGTAAAAGGAGAGAGCTAAAACAACAAGGGAAAATGATATATGGAGAGAAACACAAAAGCAAAAACAGTTATCAGTATGTGTGCTGTACTGAGTAACAGTTCATTCCCTGGAGGAATAAAGCGACAAACAAAAAGCAATATAAAAGCCTGACACAATGGTATTTCAGCAGTGTTTATGTGCCACAAGGGACAAGATTAAATTACATCTACCCAGTAACTTCATATGCAGGTCTAAGGGAACAGTGCATAAGTTGCAAAGATTGTGACTGAAAGGTCTAGTAAAGCTGGGCCAAACAACCACTTCAGCCTAAAGTGTCCACTCCAACAGAGCTTACCATCAGGTGTCAGACACAGCCTACCAAACAGTGCCCTGGATGGCACTGTGGAGACCTGCACATGTACATACCTCCACATATGACCAAAATGTATACACATGGAAGTCTTAAACCCAGTAGCAATAATGCACTATGACATAGGGTAGCCACCAAGAAGCATCACAAATCAGATAGACAGAGGCATGCCTACGGTATGCCAGGTGTAACTGACACAAGCAAGGGGGGGTGGAATAGTCAATATAAGAGTAAGGCATGTCAGACTGCCTAGGGTACCATGTATTAATGCTAGGGGTATAGTCATGGATATGAGACTAAATGATTCCAGAAAATTCGGTCAAAGTAGATGATGACACCCAAGATCATGGAGAATATCTGCAGCAGTTAAATTAATTAGCAACAATGCAAACCTGGATAATGAAGCAGGTGTCTAACAAATATGCTGCTATAACATCAGGGCCATACCCATACTGTGACACCTGGATAATTTTGCTTGCAGCCACTGCTATATGAGCTAATTATTCTCTATTTCACCAAGTGCTGAAATACAGAAAACAGAGTCATGTCTATAAACTGCAGGAGAAATGTATATATCTGAACAGCACTACCTACATAGGTGCAAGCAACTACCAGTCACTACTACTTACTATAGAGCTTTGTCTCCTCTTCTCTCTAATTTCCTTTGCCAATTGTCTAAGAAGGTTATAGTGGCACCTCTTTAGGTCACTGTAACAATGCCAGTACTACTCACCAGAATGGGTTGTACCCATAATATCACTCACTGCCCTGCAAGGAAGTGGCAGGCATCGGCTTTGTACTGGGGTATCTCACAGGAGTCCCCAGCAAGTGCTTCCAGTTGTCCTAGTGCAGGGAGTAGAAAATAATTTTAGTCTGTTTCCTGCATCAAACAGGAACCCACCCAGACTCAACTCCTTTAGAACTCAAGGACAATTTACAGGTTGCTACCCAGAGGAAAATGGCAGAGGATTTATAATGATTCAAATTACAGGTGTCATGTGACATGTTCTGATCATCAGCAGGGCAGCATGATGTAGCCCTTTGCCATCATATAGCTGCTCACCACCAGTGGGGATGCTGGGGGTGAAGATATGCAGGACTAAAGATATCATCATCAAACAAACCACATTAGTTGCCATAGCTGTGGCATCATTTCCCTATGGGATACAAGGGGATTAACAAACTCACAGTACTCTATAGACTTCATGGATCTCCCAGTGCATATGCAAACCACTTCATAGTCATCAGTGTACATGCATGGGCAGGCATGAGCCTCACTGCACGGTCCAGGTCTAGAATGCTTTGTGTTAGATGTGTGATTCAAAACATTTGCCTTTAATTACTTCTTTCACATAATTGCCAAAATCCCTGTCATTGTTGTGCTCCTCATGCTCTCATGCATTTCATGAATAGAGAATGGACCATGACAAAGATATCTCTGGTGGTCTACAGAGGGAAAGACTGTTCTTCATTTGTTGTGGTAAGAGTACACAGTCCATTGGCAGGTGAGGACTGGAAAACTGTAAGAATCTTTGTTTGTTGGGAAGTGCAGTTATTCAACAGATATCTCCTGACAGGTAGGGATAGGGACCACTGGAAGGGTTATGATGGATCAATCCAGTAAACAACTACATTGGACTATCAATTAAAGAAGTGTAATCAGTCTGCTGGTTTGGGAGAACATAAGCCACTGACAGGTGGAGGGATTGAATGGATAACTGTATTCCCTAACAACCTGCTGTCAGGAGAGCACACAATGGGTTGCAATGATAAATGGGAGAAGAGAAGAGATGGCTAAGGTGCCAGCAGCCATAGCTCACAAAGGATTTGGATGTAAGGCTGTGGGTGTGCACTGTACCCCTGCTTTGTTACTCAGATGGAGATGACTGTGTTGTAATGCACAAAGCCTGTGTCTGTGGATCATGTATGGAGCATGGATGGGGTGAAGCGAGAAAGGCACACTGGATAGCCAATAATAGGTGGGGTTAATATGTGGACCACATGATGGCAATCCTTTTTTGGGGCACAGGTAAGTGGCTGCTGACAGGCTGCACATCAAAACACAGTCTGTCAACATGATTTTCTGCTGGACCAGTATAGAGAACTGTCCTGTTATACTGGACTATACTATGCATTACAAATTATGGTAGTGCAGCTGCTACATGAGAGTGTACCTTGTTCAGATGGTTCTGTGTTGTGCCCTCTCCCTGACCATAGTTATATGTCTACATTTACAAGTTGAGAAACAGAGTCTAAGGCAAGGAAGTGCTTGGAGAAATTCTCACAGGTAAAGAGCAACGTGCTGCTGCAGGCCTTCATTGAACATGGATAGTGGATACTGAAGACAGACAAGAGTGACCACACCTTCCATGAACATGTGTTGTGTGAGCTGCTCCTGGATATTAGTACAGTTGATGGGTACAGTAGACCAACCCATCAGGTCCATTGCAGAGACACTGACATGTTTCTGCATGCTCACAGCAAGGCCCATAATACTGCACAGGAGATGATGGCCATGGCTGGGTGGGTTGCCATATCATGCCACCCTCACTGCCAAAAAGTAGCCTCTGTTCTCCTGGTCTGAGGAAACTGAAAGGACCCTGATACATGGAGTAGGACTGGATGTGGGAGATGACCTGGATGAACCATCCTGTGTTTCTGTTGGTTGGAATTTCCTTTTTTCAGTACCATATTTTATTGGCACACCAGTGCCACAAGCTCAGGGATGCTCACCATTGCCATATTTCCTCTACATGTACAGCTAGGGTGAAGGCATGAAAGCATGCCATTAAAGGTACATGTGTTTACATTCTTTGTATAGCTGTTATCTATGCCATTGTTGCATCACTGGGAAGTGAGGCTGTTACATGTTAGTAGTGCCAAACATTGGAGTTTATCTGCCTGCTTTAACAGGTGCTATGGTTTAGGAGTCCTGAGCCATGGAACAGGGCATGTCTGATGCCAGTTCTGCATTAGACACTGATACTGGCACTGATACCAGCCTTACAATAGTACAATATGATGGCACAGTGACATTGCTGGCAAATGTGGCTGTGGAGGACACAATATGACCTACATCCAGTGACATGACTCTGTTGACTATAGAACCCATGTCTACATCTACAGAACTCATGTAAGGACTGATATTGCCCACCACCCTTACTCATGAAGCACTCTATTCTCCTTTCCATGCACCTGCAGTGGGCAGTGGCATCTTCTCAAGTTGATAGAAGAGAGATCAGGAGTAACAGACCAAGTGCTGTCATTTTCACAGCTCCTACTCATTATCTGATATGGGTGTCACAATAAGCCTTGGTCAATAGATATGCAGAGCTCTCATCTAGGTACAAAGGATGTCACTACCTCCACGGCAGAGGCAATATGTATGTTTGTGGCCAGCAGGATGACCTTGTCACCAAAATGATTTGTATGTTTTGCAAACACATAGGCACTCATGGCTATCATAGGGAGGTCTGCATATACACACTAGAGATGATGCTGTTCCAGTGGCTGCCACTCATCTGTTACCATTGTGGGCTCACCCCATAGGGCAGGAAGGTCAAATGTATGCACTGTTCCTCCTCTGCACCACCTCTGGAGGTCAAAATCTCATGGTTGTGTTACTTCTCTGCCAGAAGATGCTGATGCCAGTGTCATTCTTCAGAGGGGATTCATCCATAAATGGGGATGATAACAGTCTGCATAATTCCCACCTGAGATCCCACAGCACCTTTCTCATACACACGCACACACACAGACACACACACGCACACACGCACACACACACACGCACACACACACACACACACACACACACACACACACACACACACACACACACACACACACACACATGTGTACATATTAAATATACATAGTGTAACCACACCTGCAGGGGCTCTATCTCCCAGAACCCATTCTGAGCAAGACCTCACTACTGCTGAACACTTATTTCACACTACACAGAATACCAACCTCCCCCAAGTCTCTTGTACATATTACACACTTCCTTCAACATCCTTAGTTCTGCCCACTGATTCCTGTCAATTGTGTATATAAAGGCAATTGTGCCATGCCCTCAATGCTGTGTTATATGAGTAGGTAATATATGATGCACAGCATGGCAGTCAGTGCACTGTACAACATACCTGGGTGTAGTATTCCATGTATCAGTTTTAACCTTTGTTTGGTCTAATCTGACCCACAGCTGTGGACCAGAAATCATATCTTTGTCAGTGCTGCAGCATATTGCTCCCATCTCTGCCTCACATGGTTATCTCCTGTAACTAGTTTCTTCAACGGCTTTTCAATTGACCTTTTCTCTGACACTGGCTCAGGTCTGCCTGGTCCTTCAGTGGTAATGGTAATCCTCTGCCCTCATTGTCTACATATCACTGTGTTGTACAAAACTGCGTATACAGCAAATAATTTGGTTTCAGGTCTATGGAGCATTCTGCAGCAGAAATGGAGGACTCCACAAAACAGAAATGTGGCTTCATCAGTCCCAACACACACTGTCAACAATGTTGTAGGTCTTCAACAGCTCAATGCTGTATTGCATCTCAGCCATGCCCCTTGGATTGCCTATTGGAGTCATGAGCCATACCCTGTGGGGTGTGTATTGATGTCAAGATATGAAGCTCCAGGGCATACCCAGGATCACCAATAAGATGCCTATAATGGAAGTCACCCTGCACAAACCATTGATATAAGTCAGGCATTTGCCAGATGTGAGAATCATGGTAACTGACTAGATGGTACACAGACACATTTGTATGGCTATACTCACTTACATTGAGTAACCCATATGTTGACCTTCCAAAAGTCAGCTGCAAAAGGTGGACAAAGTGAACGTTGACATGGTACCATGCATGCACCGAGAAAGAACCTCAGAGCATGCAATATTTACAATAAAACTAATAACAGAAGCAATCATATTTTTGCAGGAGACAAGCCCCAATTGCACCCACACCAAGTGAGGGGATTTGTTTATATTAAATACATTTGACTAAATAGATGCTGAACAAACAGAATTTAGACCAAATGCAGTCCACCCATGTATATATATATATATATATATATATATATATATATATATATATATATATATATATATATATATATATATATATATATATATATATATATATATATATATATATATACACACACACACACATGGGTCTACTGCTTTTAATCGAGTGCCACTTATTCAAAAAAGAACAGTAGACCGCTCAGTTACGTGAAAGTGCACTTATTCGAAAGTACACTTTCGCAAAACTCGGTTCAATGAACTGATAAAAGATAAAAAAAACAGAAAGCACTTACTAACAAGCCTCCCTGCACCCCCCATGTGGGAGGGCTGTGCCCTACACACCCCCCCCACTTAAATATACTAACTCCAGGGTCACACTACACAAACACACGAAAACACCACCACACACTTACATTTCCCTTGCACACACATATCACAGTCACAACACACACTAAAGCCCCTAACCAACTCCCTTAAATATACATACTTACCTGAATTTCCATTCAAACACTGCAACACCAGAAGCACTACTTCAACATCTCCAAACGTCAGGATTTTGAAATTCGAGCTTCTGGGGTTTTGGTACTTAGAACTTTCGGCTTTATGATCTCGGGATTCTGAAAGTCGGTATTTCAGAATTTCGAGATTATAAAGTGTTCCTATATATATATATATATATATATATATATATATATATATATATATACACATATATATATATAGCTAGATAAATAGATATATTACCTTGTGTGTTGCACACCTTCTCACGGTCGATGGACTGGAATCCCTTCTGGTTCACATATCATTGTCCATGAGGAGCTTGACAGCAATGTGGGTACAATTAGTGCCCCTTGAACATCAGGCAGATTTGCTAGTTCAAGGAACACTCACAAAACTGAGTCTCTTTCCTCTGTGGTCCTTGGAAAGCACATGTACTTTTGCACATGATAAAGCATAATATCAAAGAATTGTAATGTTCATACACCCACCATATCCTTTAATGGTCACTGGAAGGTCGCTGTAACAAGGGCTGTCAAATTTACAAATATGTAAGCTTTCACAAGAATCAACATTCCACACCTGTTCATGCAGTGTTATACATTTTGGAAGAGCTACTCCATATTGTTTGTCCTAATTTGCATTTACAGTGGTGCTCATCTGCAATTATGTTGTCCACTATCCTATCAGTATACAATCCGGCCATGTAATTTAATCTGGTTTTGTGATGGAACTGCCTATAAAGCTGAAATGGCCCAACTCTATATGTTGCGATTCATGGTGCAATTTTGCCTAATACATTGCTCTCTTTGTTTGAGAATTGCACCCTTTGTCCCTTTGCCATCAAATGGATATCATAACTCTGGAGGTGACTCTTCAACTTTTTGAAAACTTCCAAATGATCTCACTTTATTTGCACTTCTTCCTAGACAGTTTTTCCTTTTGTTAATAAGTGCAATGGTCTGGACAACTGACCATGGTTCTCAATAGGGTCTCAAAAATCATTATTCTCTACAGCTGTCATAGATTAGTCTTTTGAACAGAAAATTTTGACTTTATCACCAACCAGCTTATATAAAATGTATGTCCTTAATATATACAACTCTATGCACAAGGGCTTCATGTCAGCTTCAGTTTTAACTTGATTTAAGTGCATATAACTAAGCATTGTACAAAAATCAAAATAAACGAATTATAACAAAATAGCACATTAACCAACCAGCTGAGAGTAGAGTAAATATGATGTAAAACAGGACTACAAGGACTAAATAAGCAAATGAGAAGGTAGTGTGTAATTAAGGATCACCAAATGAATAAATTGTACTGTTACACTGCTAAGATTAGTGCTTAGGACCTCATACAAGCTAATTACTGGCCAGCCTCCAAGGATACTCTATCACCACATTATGAGTTTAGCTTAAATTTAAAACTCAGTAGATTCTCTACAAATTTAACTTCTTTGGCTGCTTGTTCCTACTACTCCTTACTCTTACGTGATAGGAGTCGTATTGTCATGTGTGACATCCCCACTCTGGGCCAGTAATTAAGGAGCCTGAATCCTCACCATTGACACTGGAGAGGGATGTTTACTTGAAACAAAAATGGATGCACTCAGTATTTCCAGATGCAGACCTTCTGCGTCAAGCGCAATTTCCCTTAACAGCACACAGGGAACACACTCTGCCTGGGGTCTGGGTTTCTCTCTCTCTGTCTCTCCCCAGGTTCCCAATAAGGCTTCCCACTGTCACAACTGTAGGGTTATGTCCTCAGCCGAGTGTCCCAGCCAAGTCTTCCAGCACCCTCTTTTTTTCTTCTTGCTTTCTGTCCCTGATCCAAGTAACTGACACACACACTCTTTGAGATTTAATTTTCACACACACACATACACACACACACACACACACACACACACACACACACACACACACACACACACACACACACACACACACACACACACACACACGCACACACCTGGGAAAAGCTGGCACAGATTACCTGCTCTACCATCTTTGTTGAGACTATAAGGTAGATTCACTACTGCCAGTCAGGTACTATAAGGCTCTTAAAAGGGTATCCCATTATACTGAGTGAACTTAATACTAATATCAAAGGTAACATTGACCAAACAGCCAGGCTTTCAGGAGTGGCCACAATGTCACCAGTAGATATAAGTACTCTCAAAGGTTAAAATATTTTCTAAAGGACCAGCCAAAATGAAAAGTTTAAATATATTTAATAATAAATAATAATAGGACATGAAAATATGAAATATCTATTTACAGTAAACACCAGAGTTTCAGCTGCAGGAAATATTAAAATAACAGAGATGAATAGATTCACACAGATAGAGAAAAACAGTATTTAACTAATCTTACTATATTTTTCTGACTAATCTAAAGAGTTACTATTCCCTGGTTCACGTATTAGAACAAGGCAAGATAAATTAGGTGATGGAGCCTTCTATGTCAGGTTCCAAGAAATAGAATGCTACTGAGATTTCAGTCTCCTCTAATATTAAAACATTATTTCTGTACCAAATTAATATTAAAACATTATTTCTGTACCAAATGACATCACATAAATCTGGTCATCTGAGTTCTGGTTCCCATGCAACCCCATATTGCTAGAAGCTGTCAGGGTTTATCACAGAAGTGTCAATAGTATACATACGGAGAGTCTTCCTAAGATCTGCTGCAGCTCCTGCAAGTCATAAAACAATTTTACACCTCCACTCTTTCAGAGTAGCAATTACTTCACCCTTAGTACAGAAAGCTTCCTAGTACAGACTTTTTGTCTCTGGCTGCATTCAAAAAACCATGAGATAACATATTTATTGCCTAGGCCCAGTAATTTAATTGTCTTACTATTTATCAAAGTCAATTGGATTGAGATTAACCTCTTCTCTTCCAGTATCCTCTGTTACAATATATACATTTAAACAGTTACAATAATGCATGTACATTTATTTTCTGCCCAGTGGGGCACACTGTTGATGCATTTTTAACATAAACAGCTTTACAAATACATTTCCAACACAAGCATCGGTACAAATCAGTTTGATATTCAAATAACATATAATTCTTAACAAAATTTCAGCTAGCTGTGCTGGCATATATTATACATTTACCGCCCTACTTCTTCTGAAATAGCTGGCAGTACCTCCTATCATCACATCTCTCCCCCTTTGAAGACTCAAGCTAGCTTTTCAAGTAATCCTTGAGAAATGTTGCTTGAAATGAATGAGACTATCTGGGAATACATTAACTCATACTCTGTCTTGAGATCCCATCTGCAATGGCATTGTTTTCCCCACTACAGTGCTACACTGTCATATCATATGCCTGCAACTCTAGGTTCTACCATATTAACTTGGCATTTTGCTGACTGGCTCACTGTAGCCATAGATACCCCTCTGACTCCTCTTGCCTCCTGCTGGAAATATTTAGCACCAGGGCCTCCCTATCATGGTAAGATTTCAAAATGTTGATATGGTACAACTTGTCCCCCTGATACCTGTCTTGCAGTTCTACCATGTAGTTAACATTACTGACCTTCATTACTACTGTGAAGGGCCTCTCCCAAGTTGCCTGCAGCTTATTGTGTCTGACAGGAATAAGAACCATAACCTGCTGCCCCACAGCATACGCCTAGGCTCGAACATTCCTGTCATACCAGACCTTCTGCTGTGGGTCTTCTACCAGGTTCCCATGGGCCAAGCCCATGAGTTTCCTAAGCTTTGTCTTGAGGTTTAGGATATATTCCACAACAGACTCCTGGTGGGATACACACTTACCCTTCCATTCATCACAAATCAGATCTAAAGGCCCCTTCACCATATGTCCATACAGCAACTCAAAGGGTGAAAAACTTATGGATTCCTGTGGTACCTCTCTGAATACAAACAGCATATGGGGCAAATATTTGTCCCACTCTCTCTTAAGCTGGTCTGGAAATTCTCATAGTATGGTCTTTACTATAGAGTTTAACGTTTCCACAAGATCATAGTCTGGGATCATAGGATCATAGGATCACAGGATCATAGGTTCATACTAGACTAACTACTCTTGTGGGCCATTTTAAGTCTAGCCAATTACCCCAAGTGAGAATCAAACCCTGCGCCTTGTGTCTGTAAGGTAAACACTTTAACCATTAAGCCAACTTCCCTTTAGATACTTCACCCCACAGCGCTTCCACAGACAAGCCAGCAGGTCTGATGTGAAACTGACACCTCTGTCAGTCAGTATTTCTCTTGGGAAACATACCCAGCTGAAAATCTCTAACAAACATTTGCCACCTTCTCTGCCTCCGTGGAGGACAGATCCACCACATCAAGGTATCTAGTAGCATAATCTACTAACACTAGGATATATTTCTTCCCTGTGGAACTTGGGGTACTTAGATTCCCCACAATATCTATAGCTATCCTCTGAAACAGCTCTTCAGTCCAAGGAAAAGGCATCAAAGGAGCTTTGAACTTGTCTCCTGCCTTGCCTATTTTTTGGCTCTGCTCATAGGTCCTGCAGTACTCTGTCACATCCCATGCAATCACATGCCAATAAAGGTTCTGCATAATATGTCTCTTGGCATGCTTTATGCCCATATGATCTTCAAAAGGAATGTCATGGGCTATGGCTAGAAGTGCCATATGGTAGGCTCTAGACACTACCAATTGCTGTATTATCTCACCCTCTCTATATAGTAACCCTTTGTTCCAGTATACAGATTTCGCCTTTCGTTGAGAATCAGATGCCTCCTTAGCTACCTCCCTCAAGTCTTACAATGTAGGGTCTGAGAGCTGAGCATGTCTCAGCTCTACTTTTGTGACTCTTTTCAGCTCCCCTTCCACAGGAAGTCTGGTAACCTCTGACAGCAGTGCCTCACCATCAGCCTGAGTACTAAGACTCACCTCTGCCCTTTTATTCACTCTGTCCAAGGGAACATCAGTACCCATCAGCAGCTGTGTCTCACCTTCAAGCTCACTGCTACAAAGTAGCTCCCTCCATAAAATAGCCAGCTTACCAGCCCTGGCTTCAGGTGTGGTGTCTATCTGGGTCTCCCCCAGGCTACCAGACCTACTTGCCTGTCTCCAAGCCTGACTGGGTGCAACTGCATGCACACAAGGTACTGCATTATCAAAATCATTCCCTGTCAAGACATCTGCAGTGATATCTTCGAGCACACCTACTTGCTTACTTCCTTTTCCACCCTCCCAGTCAAGGTGAACTTTGACCAAAGGTATTTAGAATGGGGTCCCTCCTTAAGCTTTGACTGGAGTGGACTGCCCAAGCAAGTACTGCTCCTCTTTAACCACTGTAGGCTTCACAATAATTATGTCAGAGGCTGTGTCTGCCTTAGAAGTGTCCTGTTTTCCATTCACTAAGATTGGGTATAAACTCTGATGATAGTTTGGTACCCCTCTTGTCTCCAGACAACTTACCACTTGCATACTGTTATTTCCAATTGCTGGCTCCCACACCTTTTGTTCCCCACCTTGTCACCATGAACATTATATATGATACATGGCCCCATTGGTTACATTTAAAACATGCAACCCTTGATCCTGGCCATGTACCTGAACTAGTGGCTTCCCCTGTTACTGATGGACTCTGTTGGGGTGGTTTAGGCTCCCCACTATGTGTTTCCTTATAGCCGTGTACAGCACAGGGTATCCCTTTCCTGTGCAGTGGTACAATGCTTGTTAAGTAGACATACCCCTTTCCCCAGCTTATTTGCAGAGTTGCACTCTCGGTTTGCCAATCAGATTCTCATGTCCTCAGGCAAAGTGCTAAGGGCTTCTTTCCCTCACCAAAAGGTCTGCCAGCCTTTCAAAAGTGGTGCTCTCACACCCACTCACCCACCTATGAAAATAAGTGCTTAACTCACCAATATAATTACACACACTTTTATCTGCCTTGCGTCTATGCTCACGAAACTTTTTTCTGTAAGCTTCAGGTGTTAACTTAAAGCATCCATCATAATTTAAACAATTAATATCAGACAATTTAGAAACAACAGTTACAGCTTTACCGTGAAGTAAAGGGGTCAGGAACCATACCCAGAGTCCTTGATCAGCATTGTACTGTTTACATACCCTTTCAAATGCATGAATATCATCCCCCTCTGTAAACTGTGGAAGAAATGTAATGACCTTTATTGCTTCTGGGGTTTGGTTATTCCCTTCCCTATTACCTTCATGATGCTGCCAAAGAGTCATAATCTCCCTTTCATGTTGGTGTTGTTTCTCATTTTCTTCGGCCTCCAAATGCTGCAGTCTCTCTTTGACCTCCAAACACTGCAGTCTCTCTTCTGATTTTAATTCCACCTGCTTCTCCAGTTGTTTGGCCTTCAGTTCAAGTATCTTTAACTCCATATGGATTTTCCAGTCCTGTGAGGAAAAGGTGAACTGTTCTGTTACTGAAGACTGGACATCCTCATCATCAGACTGGTTGTCTTCTGGGTTGCTGGTCCACGCTGCAGCTGGGACCAATGCTGAAGTCATTAACTCTTTAGTCAGGTTGGCATGCACCAGTCCTTTGGCTTCACACACCTTGTCCAACTGGTCTTTGCCAGCTTGCTATAGGCCTCTGCTGACATCCTTGACTGCTTTACCTGACTAAACTAAACTAACAAAAATAAATAAAATGGTTGTGAAAATGTAACTCTGTATGTTTACCTTGTGGATGCTGAGAGTATACACACCTTCAATGACAATTACCCACTGACTACTGAAGTTCAATTAATGTCCCACCCAGCTGCCATCAATATGTGACTGGTCCCTACTCCAGGCCAGCAATCATAGAGATTCAGTCCTCACTACTGACTCCAGTAAGGGACAATCACTAAGATCAAATATGGAGTCACACACTATTTTCAGATGCAGCTCCCTGCACCAAGCACAATTTCCCTTAAGAGCACACAGGAAGCATGCTCCAGATGTAGGGCTGGACTTTCTTTCTCTCTCCAGGCCCACACAAAACTCCACACTAACCACATTGGAGTTCTGTTTCTCTGTTTCCAGTAGCTGAGACACACACTTGGATATTTGAGTTTCACAAACACACACACACATACACACACACACACACACACACACACACACACACACACACACACACACACACACACACACACACGCATGCACACACACACACACACACACACACACACACACACACACACACACACACACACACACACACACACATACACACATTTGGGAAAAGCTGGCACTGATTTACTAGCTGTGCCCTTTTCTGCCAGACTCTGAGGTAATCATGCTGCCACCAGTCAGCTACCCTAAGGCTCTTATAAAGGGTACCCAATTATACTGTTTAAAATTAATACTAATACAAATGGTAGAGTGTGGTCAAAGCAGCAAGGCTTTCAGGAGTGGCCACAGTGCCACTGCAACAAGCATAAGTACTCTCAAGATGTTAAAAGTATTCTCTAAAGGACAAGACACAATGAAAGGTATTAAAATATTTAATGATTAATAAAACAGAAAACAGGAGAATACTGAATACAACAAACAACAGAGTTTCAGCCACAGAGATATACAAAATAATACAGTTGAACAGTTTCTCCAGATGCAAAAAACAATACTAAACTATTCTCCCTAAATGGCTCTGAATAACTAAAGAATTACTGCTCCCTGACTACTTACTAAAGCAAGGCAAGTTGATGTGTGCTGAGTGTCTTACCACAGCAAAAGCCAGATGATGTCTCTCTTTGTCTGTGTGGATGTGTGAGATATATATCCTGTCAGAAATCTTTCCTGTCAGATTCTGTGCTGCGGTGAGAGATGCAAATAAACAAGGTGCTGGTTAGAAGATGACATCGCCTCTGGTCACCTGACACTGGTACAATACACACACATAGCTTTGCAAAGATCTGTGGCAGCATCTGAAAGTTATAACACAATTTCAAACTTTCCACCCTTCCAGGGTTCTCTGATAAAATATACACATTTGATCAGTTACAACAATACAACCTAATATACATGCATACATTCTTTCTGTCCAGCAGGACCCACTGTTGATACATTTTTAACACAAGTAACTTTACAAATATATTTTTAACTCAAACAACTGTAGAAATCATTGTGATAGTCAAATAATATAAAATTCTTTACAAAACCCCAGCTAGCTATGCTGGCATATGTACACATGTACTGCCCTATTCTCCCTGGCACAGATGGCTCTACCTCATAACATCACATTGTTCCTATATTGTTTTTCTTCTTCCTCTATTTGCAAGGGTGCTACTCATGCTGTCATTCAGTCCTAAAGCATGTTTGCACTGGCCAGTGATCTTTTGAAGATCTCCATTAGCTGACCCACCAGTACTCTGGCCAGATATGTGAAGACCATGATAATCAGCCAGTCTAGTTTCCTTGTCTTGTTATCCCTTAGGCAGGATAGTTTCCCTTCCATTTTTATCCTGTCTGTCTTCATACTACTCTAACATCTTACAAGCATGGTATCCAGCTATCCTTTCCTTCATGAAGACTAAGGAGAGCCAACACCAGAGTCTCACTTTTACCAAATAGATGTAGCAAAAAATGGACTATGAAAGTGAATAGTTTTTGCTAACTAGCGAAAGATTGTTTTCCATTTTGCAAAGTGACAGAAAACTCATATGCATATGTGTGTGTGTGTGTGTGTGTGTGTGTGTGTGTGTGTGTGTGTGTGTGTGTGTGTGTGTGTGTGTGTGTGTGTGTGTTTGTGTGTGTTTGTCAGTGTTTAACATATTGGGTTAATTTTTATTTATTTATTTTATTTATTATGACATTTTTTAACCAGGTATGTCCGACAGAGCAACAGCCCATTTTCAGTGGAGGCCTGGGGGGAAACCCCCATGTACACATAGATTTCAAATTACATATAGGAATAATTACAGGTCATTTTTAACATACATGAGTTTTAAGGTACAAGTTTAACACATTTAGTTAGATTAAGTACTCATCAAATACCTCATGCAGATGGAGCTGTAGATGTAGTTGTTATAGGGAGAAGAGAGGAAGCAAGTAGCAGCACAGGTGATAAGATGAAAGAAATTGCAGGAAGAGAAACAGTGAGGGGAAGTGGAGGTGAGCAAGCAGAGGTACAAGGTGAATGGTGTTTAGATAGAAAGTTTAGAAGGGAGAACTTAGTGTAAGGATGGGAGAGTAGGGAAAGTGGAGATTAAACACAATAAATAAGACATTTAGGGCTATGACATGTACAGATCAGTGTTTTAGTAGGGTTTCAGTTAATAAGTTTTTGAAGCTTTGTGTGGGGGGAGGATTTCTAATGCTCAGTGGGAGTTTATTCCTTGCTAAGGCAACTGAGTAGCTATATAGGTGTTGTCCTATTGTTTTTTGGCTTATGGATTGCTAGGAGAAATTGATCAGAGCTATGAAAAGAGTGGGTGGGGGTGTGCAAGGGATATGAGAGAGGAGATGGCAGGGCAGGTGGTGGGTTTGTTGAGTATGGAGTGTATAATAGACAGCTGGGTGAGTAAGAGATGATGGGGGATTTCAAGTCAATTTAAAATTAGTAAGGAATGTCAGTGATGAGAGTTGTAAGGTTGATTTGCAGCGAATCTGGCAATTTTGTTGTGAGTTTGTGCTCGGGCTTTACAGAGGATTGTAAGTTGGTCAGGAAGGTCAGGCATACAGAAGAGTAGGAAGAAGATATGCATTGGCAAGACAGTCTAGAGTCATTTGTGAAGATTTTTTTTATTTCTGTAAAGTAGTCATAATTTTTGATGTGTCTTTTTAATGCAATTTAATATATGAAGATCAAATTTAAGTTGGTTGTCAATGATCACACCCAAAAGTTTGGTGTGTGTCTCAACATTTACGACAGTGTTGTTAGGTGATAAGATAGTAAATGAAGATGTATAATGAGAAAGGGATTTGGGGAAAAATAGAAGTTTTTTTTTTTTTTAGGATTAAGTATGAGTTGGTTGCTAGTAAGCCAATGTTCAACAGAGAGAAAGGAGTTTTGGGTGAATGACTGTAGGTCAGACAGATTGTCAGTGGTGGAGATGATAGTAAAGTCATACTTCACATGCAGCAGCCTGAGAGTTGATTTTATTAAGGAGGGGACTTAGAAAGTACACCTATAAGGTGGTAGTGGAGCTCTTCCCACACAATTTTTGTTTTGTTTTAATTTTAAAAAATAGTATTTTTTAAGAACAGTTAACCTAACAGGTTAGCTTTAGTGAAATAACTGCTGATGACTCTTGCTTTAGAGAGATGACCAGGACTATCTAATCTACATAAATAAACTCCTTTGTGAAAGCACTATACAGTAATGCATTCAGCTATGCTCATGCATCCAGTATTATGTGATGAGTACTTCTCATTCACTCTTCCATTTAGGACTGTGTCTGCCACATAGTTATTTAAACTCCAAACTTAAAAGTGTATGTCTGCATCTGAAGAAAAGGCCTAATCCTTGTCTTTGCTAATTAAATTTGAACTATCATTTCAAGCTTCAAGAAGTTTATGGTTCAACTCCAAGATTTTGATTATATGGAGTCTATTGCACTAAGTTTCAAACATCAGTGTGAGGCTTTCACAGAGTGGCCTACAGCTGTAGTGGCAAATCTTCTCAAACAGCCAAAAAAGGTGTATGTCTATATTAGAATACATATATATGCAGAATAACAGGCCAAGAACAGAAATTAACAATTTTAAGTACAAGAAATTTATTGAAAAGAAGCCTACATTAGAGCTTAGAATTCTACCCTTAAAATGTGTTTGTGCAGACGTGTATATGTATTGCAGTAGTATAAGCCAAACTTTACTGGGTAATATGCTGACAATACATTAGTTCACCACAAGAAAATTAAATGCAGTGGCAGCATTTCTACAAACAGTCTAAAGAAATTAAAGCAATAATGCACTGCTGCAGATAGCTAAACTGATGTGACCCATGGTTTTTAAAATCAGCGAACTGTGGAAGCCCTTCCCAAATGTATTATTTCATCTTCCAATGGACATATTTTAGGAAACTTATCGGTACATAGTAATTTCTAATATTGTGTCATGAAACTAAGTCAGAACAGGTTGGAGCTAAATGCGAAGAGGTCCTACAATGATGTTTGTAGGTGCTGTAATGTGTGCCAGTTTATGAAACTGTTATTGTTGTTGAATGGGAGAATAATATTCTTGTGCAAATACATGATGTCGTACCACAAAAGTGATGTACTTATTAATGTGCAAGTGGGACGTGACCTACGTGGGACAAACTAAGAAAAATCTTAACATAAAGATAAGGGAGCAATGCAGAAACATATTGAGCCCACTTGCTACACATTTTGCTAACTCTCAAGGCTTATATTATAATAATAATTAAAAAGTTGCTGCTATATTCTGTTTTACGAATTTGAATAGAATAGAAATTAATGCTAAAGCTTTTCTCAGGCAAAGGGAGATATTGTATTTTCTATACTAAGGCACATTGCATCCTAAAGGATTAAACATGGAACTTAACTGGTTGTTTGAGACAGATTGTTTGTTTAATTGTTTAATTTGTTATTATTTTCTGTTATTTAAACTGTGATGTTCTTGCTTCTGTAATCCCTTTGCAGGCTTTGTAAACAAAGATATTATTTTTTACTGGCCACCATTGTATATTTGATATATTTCCCAGTTCTATTTATATGTATTCTAATGTATTACAGCTTTGCATGTCATAATTCTGTAGTGCCATGCAGATATATAACATAGAGGATTATGATATTAGTTCACTGGTTATAACCTGCTTATTAAGTGTTTGAGACATTGATGCCAAGAAGTTCACCTCAAGAGCAAAGTTTGACAGGTGAATCTTGGCATCCATGTTTTGAACAAATAATTGAAGGTCAATCATAATTCTGTGCAGTGCATGGAGTTTTACTTGCTCCATGTATTACTAGTTACAGAGAAAAAAAATGGCTAAGTGTTTTCCCAGCTTTCAAAGATATAAAATGCTTAGCAAGCTCTGTGAGAGAGGTAGTATAATATAGCCCATTGCATTTACACTCACCTTTCATACCTCTTAACTGTCTAGACTTTTGCAGGGCATCCAGATTATTGCTTCGTATTTATTTATTATTTATTTATTCGACATTTGTTGACCGGGTTAGTCCAACTGAGCCAAAGCCCTTTTTCAGTGGAGGCCTAGGGAGAAAAGCTCCACAAATTACAAAAATCAAGGAGAAAAACAAACACTCAGATAAAATAAAAATTAAAGATTAAGAAGTAAAAGTTACAAATTAAAAATTAAAGAGAATATACAAAATTTAAAGTACATGATTAATAAATTCAGGGATTATATGCATATTTACATCAATCAAGACAAGCTGAGTAGTCCTTTCAGAGAATAAGTCTAGAGTACTTCAGTAAACTGAGCAACATATATGCTGTAGATAAAGAGGAAAACTTATTAGAAAGAACAGTGAGCTAGTTGTGAGGGAGGTGATGCTTATGATGTGAAATATTCAAGGAGGGTAGTTACAGTGACAGATCCATATCCTGTTAAGACAGTTTTTAGTAGCAGTTATGAATTTATTTGGGCGATTGTTTTTTTTAACATCCAAGGGAAGTTCATTCCAGGACTGGGCTGAGAAGCAACTGTACAGGTTTTGCCCTATTTTTGTTATAGGCTTGTAGATTTAGAGCAGATTTTGTTTGGAGCTTTGCAGGGACCTTGGTGGGGAGTAGAGGGAGACTACTGAGGCAATGTTGAGACAGAAAGAGGGCAGTTACAATATAGAGTAAATCATGTGGTTGAGATAGAAGCACCTGGTGGGGAAATACTAGCCAGTTTAACTTTTTTAGAGTGAGGCAGTGGTGTGATTGGTAGGAATATTTTTGGTCTGTTCCTCATACAATCTGTGGTTTTTAGACAAACCACTGGGTTGAAATTCTCAAACAATGACATCCATTTGAGTTTCAGAGTTGGTATCCTTCAGAAAATGGATTCTAATACATTCTAGTATTCTAGCAAATGAGTTTGCCAAATGAGTTTGTTAGAGAAGTTGGGGCTATGTTACTGGTACAGACAGCAGGCAGAAACAAATGTTTTATTTCTGCCTCTGTCTTTTGCTAGTCAGTACAAACAGATTTTATTGTTTGGTGCTAGACCCAACCTTAACAACATAAGCAGGGGGTGCTTAACATTTGTACAGATCGAGTTGCATGCCACTCTGGAGCTTAACTGGTTTGTCTGTTGCTGCATATCGGAGTATAATCAGCAAGCTCCATGAGCTGCAATAATATTTGCAGCATTCCTCAGTACCACACATTTATCAAGTCAGATCCACCACTACAGTGTCAGACATTATCAAGATATAACTTTAGTATACTGTCATATCACTACAGTAAAAGTCTTTAACAGGATGTAACCTCATTACAATATCATATACAACTGGAATGTCAGACATTATTGGGGTATAACTCATTATGCAGTTATACCATCATGGTGTAAGACATCATTGGGGTATAACTCATTATGTTATCATACTAGTGCAGTGTTAGATATTGCTGGGGTATAACATCATTATGCAGATATACCACAGTAAATGAAAGATAGTATTAAGGTATAATCTCATTATGCAATCATATCAATGCAGTGTAAGACATTACCGGGGGAAAACCTCATTATCCTGTCATACCTTATCCCTCTACAGTGTAAGACATTATTGGCTATAACCTCATTATGCTGTCATACCACTGCTGTCATTATTTTGATGTTATTAAGATATGACCTCATTATCCTGTCATAATTGTATCATCATACATCTCATGTAAATGAGTAAGATGCTTAGTTTTAAATTCCTGTTCTGGCCAGCGCACTTCCAGAAAAGGTTTCTTTTCAGCTGTGTAAGATTAATTTGCTTGTATAATAACTGATATATTTTATTGTGCCCATTTGCTCATCACATCTTAGCCGTGTTTGTAAGGTCATTGATGAATATACTATTCTAAATCTAACATTGCTGCACATATAAACAAAATGTAATTATTTTTCATCTGCTTATCACTCTTTCCCCAAGTTAAAATGACCTTGGAGTGAGAATAATAAAGTAAGGGTATCTAAGGTAAAGCTTCCTACATAGGGGTTGCATGCAGTCTTGCCACCACTGAAAAACATTCCTTTGAATTTGCAAATAGTGTGGTTTTGCACAAAACTTTATTCCCTCTATATTTGTGTGATACGTTGTGTACTGAAGGAAATAGTTTCATGATTTGATGGTCAAAGCAGATGCATTTTGGGGGTTAGGGTTGAGTAGGCATAGGGGAAGTATTAATGTTTTATGATAAATATATGTTTCATATTTGTCACAAGTTTTCTTTAAGTAGGGGTTGTACATACCCTTGTTGTAGCATGGCTCTCCTAAGCTCTGTCTAATTTCTGTATGTTGGCATTTATTCCAATGGCTTACAAGGGTGATTAACTCCCCTGTAGGCTTAAGTAACCTACTCAATCAAGACTGGTGGTGTTGAGACTAGCAGGAGGAATGAAAGCTGGAAGCTACCACTGTTGCTTATAATATTCTGGCATCATGTTCCAGGTTGAGGGGAGCCAAAAGGCATAGTTATTGGAAGCAGCCTCACACCAATGATAGGTACTCCTCCAGACCCCTCCATCTCTGTCTGTCTGTCTCTGTCTATCTCTCTCTCTTTCTCAGCCTTGATTGGGATTCTCTGCTCTGGTCACCCTCAGGAAAAGGAAAGATGAGCACACATAACCTCATTTTTCTTTCCATGCCTTGTACTAGCTCTAACAGGTGCCTGAGCTACTTACTGAATGTGGGTCACCCAGTTCATAGGTAGGGATTTATCCCTCTGTAACAAAAGAGCTAACTTTTTATGAACATTTTTGAAGACAACCGTTTTAAAGGCAACATTGTATAATATACATAGGCAAAAATCATCAAAATTGAACACTGCTTCATTGAAGTACAAATGCATTGACAATGCAAAAAACACAGCTATATGCATAATTATTCACTGTGTTCCTTGTATGAAATAAAGTGTACTATAAGCCATATGAGGTGCAACAACTACATTCCTCTTCAGCCATAACCTTAATTCTCAGTTTTGCTAACCCCAAACTTCATCATAACCCGAATGCTTACTCCATACCTAATCATAACCATAACACTAATCTTAAACCTAACCCTAACACTAACCTAACTATAAAACTGACCTTAATCATAGCTCACAGCTAACTGTTAAATAACCACACAGCCAAAACTACACTTCTAGCCTTAAAGCTACTAGCTTGTGAAAATACAACAGTAACCTGAGATTGCTGAACTTTGGAGAAAAGAGAATTCTCCAGTATAAAGCAATTTCAGACTTGGTATATATTTTCCCATAATCAAACTTATATCTCACAGTTCCAAGGATCACACTGCCAGGGTCTGAATTTACCCTGGGAATTCCCCATGGGGGTTGAACTGGGCTATCAAAAAATGTAACATTTGCTCAAATTAAGTTTAAGCAAAATAAGTTGAACAATTATTCTGTTCCCAAAAATATGACAACATTTAATTTGCATCAAATAGATGATATTGGTTCATTCCATGTAAAGATATCAAAACAGGAAACACTTAAAAGATATGCAGCTAAATAAAAAGGAAAAGTACAAAATAAACAATTCATTGATGACCCCAAAAAAAGTTTTATAGAGAATTAGGAAACAAAGCAAAAGGAATACAAACACCACCAAAAAAAAGGCACATTTTGGAGAAATCTCTATGAAGATCCTGTGGAACATAGTAAAGATAATGAATGGATAGAAGAAGTAAAATAAATAGTAAGAAGTCTGAATGTGCAAGATATGAAATGGGGTGAAGTAACAGCCAGAGAAACTGAAACAAAATTAAGAAAAGCTCTTATCTGGAAACCCCAGGCCCAGATGCAAATTCTGGCTAAAATTATTAACATCTTTACACACAAAGATGTAGCCCCTGAGTAAGAACTACTTATATGTTCATAGGTTAGTACTAGGCTAATTGCCTTTGTGGGCTGTTTTAAGCCTAGCCATTTACCCCATCTGAGAATCAAACTCTGGACCTTCTGTTTGTAAGGAAAACACTTTAACCATTATGCCAACCTCCCACCCCCTATGTGCATCCCAAACAGATACCAACCCGAATAACTTCAGGAAAAAAAATAATAGTTCTCCTTAGGAGTGAACCTGCAAGCCATCATAAAACTACAGACCAATAACTTGCAACAATGAATAAACTCTCTACTGGAACTGATGCTGACAGAGTTTATAGTTATTTAGAGGAAAACTCGATCACGGCAATAGAACAAAAGGGTAAAAAAAAGAAAGTCATATGGAACAAAGGATCATTTGCTGATAAACAAATTCATAATGGAGAATTGTAAAAAATGGGAAGAATCTAAGTATGGCATGGATAGATTACAAAAAAAAAATTTGACAGCATCCCATATTCATGGATAAAGGAGTGCTTACAGATGTATAAGATATGCTCTACATTAATCGGTTACATTACAGTGACCATGAAACAGTGGCAAACCACTTTGCAGCTAAGCTATGATGAGGGACAAATTATTATCCCAGGGATAATAATTCAAAGAGAGATATTCCAGAGTGACTCTTTGTCACCGCTACTCTTTTGTTTTGCTTTTAACCCATTAAGCTGTCTACTTAACAGATTAGGTCATGGCTACAATTTGGCTTCCAGACAACAGCAGAGTGTAAAGACTTCTCATCTTTTTGTGGATGATTTAAAACTGTATATGTCATCAACTGAAGAGCTGAAAGCTAAAGCAGAAGTGATTAAAACTTGCTCAGATGATATTAGAATGCCATTTGGTCTTGATAAATGTGAAAAAGGCAACATTTAAAGTAGGAAAGCACAAGCGCCAAGAAAATATCAGCCTGGGAAAGAAATGTGACATAAAGAATGTGAGCAGGAGAGAGTTCATAAATATTTTAGAATTTATGAAGGGCTGACAATAAAACATGAACAAATGCAAAGAAATGCAAACAAAACAAGTAAGCAACATTTCAGATGACTAAAGCTAATTATGAAAACAGCCCTGACATCTATGAGCAAAGTCCATGTTATAAACCAATTTGCTCTTCCTGTTCTAACTTGCAGTTTTGGTGTTATTAACTGTCCACAAAAGGTATTGGATCAGTTGGACAGGAAAACAAGAAAAATACTTCATGTTTACCAAATAATATATTAAAATCAGTGTATACCAAGATTATATATTCCTCTTTCTGAAGAAAATATATGGGTCATATAGATCTGCAGTTGTTGGACTTTATACATATGTGCTGACATCACAAGATCCAAACATAGTGAAAGTTCTGGAAGAAGTCTAACATGACTTTCCTGCTTAGTTACCCAGAAGCATATCGATGTCATGTAGGAACAGAAACCAAACCAGAAGTAGACAAAAATAAGGCAGCAACTAAATGTGCCAAAAAATAAAAGAAATAATATAAGGAGAAGTATCTGATGAGAAGTCAGAAAATGTAGAAAAGGCATAAATATAGTTGCACGTACAGAAAACTCCCAAAACAAGCTTATGTAAATCAGGGTCTGATGCAGGGATGGTTAAGGACAGGTGAAATTAAACCAAAAGATGAGAGGTTACTATTAGAGGTCCGGGATAGTGCACTACATATACATTGGTTTACAAAGTTCATTGGGACAGATACATGGAGATTCTGTAAAACAGAAATGGAAACAGTCCCACATCTTGGCGCTGGGTGTGATACACTAATGAAAGAGGGCTTGTATAGTGAAAGGCATAAAAATGTGGCAACACTGTTACGTTGGTGATTATGTAAACATTACAATACTGAAGTAGCTGAAATACATTGGAAACATGAGCCACAAAGCATTACAGAGAATGATGAAGTTTCTCTCACTTGGGATCACCCATTAACAAACGTTTAAAAAGAGATGCAAGAAAACCAGGTATAGTAGTCTATGAAAAGAAGACAAAAAATTAGCATTGATCATTGAAATTGGAAAACCCAGTGATTACAGTGTCATATGTCCAATCAGACACAAAGTCATAAAATGCCACGACTTGCAGGCAGAAACGAGGGCAATGTGGAAGAAGCATACCCAGATAGTTCCAATAGTAGTAGTAGGGGCAATGGGTCTGATAAAAAAGAATTTGGGGGTTATTTAGATATGCTACTGATGCATGTAACTCCATATGAATTGCAGAGTGAGTCATTTCTGGATACACTGCATGTGCTGCAAAGAGCACTTTGGGCTGACATCAAAGATTGAAACAATGCTAATTTCACAAACTTTAATCATACTTTGACTTAGGAATGGGGCCTATTCTCGTCATTGTATTAACAACTGAAAAGACTTGGAGAAATTAAACAGGGACGAACCGAGCTTTCAAAAAATATAGCATTTGCTCAAATTAAGTTCAAGCAAAATAAGCTGAACAGCTATTCTGTTCCTAAAAAATATGACAAGATTTCACTTGCATCAAACATATGATATTGTTTCGTTTCATGTACTTTTGGTAAACTCAGTATTACTGCTATGGATCAGCAAAAATGGAAATTCACGCTATAGATATCTAAGATAAAACTATGGAGACCACCAAAGTAAATGTTAGCAGATACTGCAAACAGTTTTGCTTCCTACGTTCACAATAACATTAGTGTTCCAAAGTGGACAACAATTATTTAACACAATTTCTACTTCTTTATGCATAATAAATCTATATTTCATTAGGGAGCCATACAAATGAATGAGATTTCATGCTGCACATTGTAGCACTGCTCCCTGCATTCTGTTTTCCTGTATGAAGAATAGGTCTGATATTACATAAAGAAACTAAAGTTATGTCAGCAACACACATGATCAAACAAGACATACTCTTTGTTAGCAGAGGTACAATCAAGTCTATCTGCACATCTTTCAAATGACATTCACTCAGCAAAATGTATCTAATCCTCTGTTTAATTCATCACTCTGAATGACAAATCCTATCACGCTGCACTGAAATTTAATCATCTGAGAAGCTCTTTTCCACTGGGCTGAACTACTGCCCCCCCCCACACACACACACACACACACAAACTTTAACATCATCTGCAGCAGTTCATCATGGTACTTCAAGTTATACGTTCGAGAAAATCTGTTCAGAACTGCTCAGAAATCATAGTCTTATCTGCTTGACAAACTAAAAAAAGTGCAGAGAGACTTCTAGTCGTTCCAGCTTCCATCATTTCTTTAGCTACATTCTCAGTACTCACTGTGTTTGTCCTAAAAAGCTATAGTTTGTTTTAAACAGCTTCTACACACTAAAATGCAAAACTGAGTAAGTATGTTCCAGGCTGCCCTAGCTGTACTCATGGCATTTAACATAGTAGCAGGCACTACCTTTACCTTTCATCATCATTTTGTCTAGTTATGATTCTTTATTGTCATATCCATGACAAATCACTTCTTTCTGAGCCTGTACAACTGAATTAATAACTTCACCAGTGGTTTATTAAGTAATATACGTTTCCTCAGTGCAATAAAAATATCTTCATTTCACCCATTGTTTTTGTGCCCACATCCTAACCTCTCCGTTCCCTCATTTTTAGTTATTTTGACACACCTTCACATGTTGTCTTGATATTACCAAAAAAATGGTTTGAAAATAACTTTGCAGGGAAAAAAAGACTTGGTATGCCAATCAATGTTAACATTTTTATCTCATCAATATTGTTGTTTTTGTACAGTGTTGGATTGATTTTCCGTGTTTGCTTTATGATATGTGTTTCAGAGGATTCATGTTAATATATAAAGTCCTGGTTTAAGAACTGAAGAATAATGTATCTTATTATATTAAAATTAATTTTTAATGTGCCATCCCCAAGGCTCAGAATGATGACTACACCCCAGCTGATTCAGGTTTGACTAGCAATAAGGGTGGCAGACCAACTTGTGAGGGTTCAGAAGGGAGGGATGGGGTGAGTAGTAGAGACAGATAGATCCATGTGAGGGGGTTTGTGGTACTAGTCACTTCATCTGATAGAGAGCAGATGTCCGTTGAAATTCTTATGACAGTAATTACAATCCTTGAAGCATGAATACGTACATTTTCCATGATTAGAGTATCTTGAAATATTTCCCCTACTCTGAGGTACAGTGAACATTTGGGTTAGTATATAGCAATACATAACTAGCAGTGATGTGGGAGTGCAGGTGGGTGAAAGCCCCTCCCTACAAGAATGCTTTAAAAGAAAGGCTTGCAATTTGCTGGGTTTTATTTTATTTTTTTGTGAGAAACAAATATTAATTTTCATATCATTTGGGAATTACAGTAGTCTTGGAAGAAGCAAGTAGAGACTAAATAATGAAGAAGTCAAGAAGGGACACATCAACTTATCAAGCAGTACCTGCATTGCAGCTGGGGTTTGGTGTAGATGTGAAACAAAAACACACACACACATACACACACACACACACACACACACACACACACACACACACACACACACACACACACACATATATGCATTCACGTGTGTTCATGCCCAAATATACCCACTGTCACACAGCACGCACACACACACACACACACAGACACACACACACACACACACACACACACACACACACACACACACACACACACACACACACACACACACACACACACACGCAGATCTATGGGCAATTTTAGATGGATTGCAACTTCATCTAGAGCATGATTTAGGATTTGATATGTGAAGGGAAAATGAAAAAGCAGTAAAAAGAAAACATGTTGACACAGGAAGAATGTGCCAACTGCATTAAAGGTGCCCCGCCTGAGAACTAAATTGAAGAGCTAAGTACTATGAGACAGCAATGCTAACCATTACACTACTGTGCCACTGTACCACAAGGAGTGCCTTACTAAATTGATAAGTGTTAGTCAAGCACTGTGCATTACTGTTACAAAAGGATTTCTTCAAAGCCCAAACTCACAAACAAAAACACATTTCACCAAGTCTTATTTTATTTTCTTATGCTGCTATTGGGTTGACTCATCCCTAAATCTTTATTCTAATCAACATTTTCAGAGGTTTTACAGATCTTTCTCTGTCCTTGTTGGAATAAGCTGGTCAGTTTTTATCAGTGCCACAATGGTTTTGAAATCAGTGAGTAGAAAAGGCTGTCTTAGTGGAATTCAGTATGTTGTGATGTAGTCTGCTTATTGGTGATAAAACATCAACAGCCATAGTATCAACAGCATTGCATCAACACATGGACCAGTCACATTTCCTAAACAGATGGTCAACTTTATATTATATCATGTAACTCTTGTTTTGGCAAAAATGTCTGTTTTTATTGTACGTTTCATTCCATGCAAGAAGCAGTTTTATTGCAGAATATAATGTGCACTGTTATTGTTCATTCTTTCAAGGCTGGATTTAAAATTAAATACAAGACAAAATGGACAGCTTTACAAATCTGTCAGATAAAGAAGTCTTCAGTTTGCAGTAATGTTGGCAGAACAGTTCATCAAAGTGCAACAGTAAACATAGTAGAAATGCAACAATTATCAGTGTTAGTAACATAACTGTAACTCCAGTCAGTTATGTGCATGCAGTTTTAACAACAAACTAACAACATAAGGCAGCAATCAGAGAGAGAAACAAAAGAAATTAGATGTATTACTGGAAAACTAATCGCGACTCAGACATTGGGTATGAATGAAGCCTGTTACATGATGTTTGATGATAAAATGTACTACAGTAATGCACTATTTTCTAGAAAACATGTTGACACAGGAAGAATGTGCCAACTGCATTAAAGGTACATTCTATATCTAAAACTATATCTAAAAGAATGTAATGTAATGCTTAAAGGTATGGGAAGAGGAAGTTACAAAACAGAATTAGGAGGCTGGGAAGTTAACACAAAATAGGAGAACAAAGTAGTATGTAAAGGGAAGTTAGAGTAAAACAGACAATGATGTTATTGTTATAATTGAAACATAGTTTAATACAAACAATATTTATATATCCCTTCCAAGCTATAAGAGATATCACTCTTACAGGAAACATGGAAGGAGTGAGGGTGTTCCAGTTTTGTGATAACTGAGTTAATTTCAATAACAATATCACCAGCAATCTTCTTCTTCTTCTTTTGGCTGCTCCTGTTAGGGGTCGCCACAGCGGATCAACTGTTTCCATTTCTTCCTGTCCTCTGCATCTTGCTCTGTCACACCAACCACCTGCATGTCCTCTCTCACCACATCCATAAACCTTATCTTAGGCCTTCCTCTTTTCCTGTTACCTGGCAGCTTCATCCTTAGCATCTTTTTCCCAATATACTCTGCATCCCTCCTCAGCACATGTCCAAACCAACATAATCTTGACTCTCTGGCTTTGTCTCCAAACCTTCCAACTTGGGCTGACCCTCTAATATACTTATTCCTAATCCTGTCCATCCTCGTCACACCCAGTGCAAATCTTAACATCTTCAACTCTGCCACGTCAAGCTCTGACTCCTGCCTTTTTGTCAATGCCACTGTCTCCAACCCATATAACATAGCTGGTCTCACTACCCTTTTGTAGACCTCCCCTTTCACTCTTACTGGTACTCGTCTGTCACAAATCACTCCTGACACTCTTCTCCACCCACTCCATCCTGCCTGTACTCTCTTCTTCACCTCTCTTTCACACTCACCATTACTCCGAACTGTTGATCCCAAGTATTTAAACTCATCCACCTTTGCCACCTCTACTCCCTGCATCCTCACCATTCCTCTATCCTCCCTCTCATTCACACACACATATTCTGTCTTAGTCCTGCTGACCTTCATTCCTCTTCTCTCTAGAGCATATCTCCACCTCTCCAGGGTCTCCTCCACCTGTTTCCTACTCTCACTACAGATCACAATGTCATATGCAAACATCATAGTCCATGTTGAATCCTGTCTGATCTCGTCTGTCAATCTGTCCATCAACATTGCAAATAAGAAAGGGCTCAGAGCTGATCCTTAATGTAATCCCACCTCCATCTTAAATGCATCCTTCACTCCCACCGCAGACCTCACCGCTGTCACACTACCTTCATACATATCCTGTACCACTCTTACATACTTCTCTGACACTCCCGACTTCCTCATACAGTACCACAACTCCTCTCTAGGCACCCTGTCATATGCTTTCTCTAAGTCCACAAAGACACAATGCAACTCCTTCTGACCTTCTCTGTACTTCTCCATCAACACTCTTAGAGCAAACATCGCATTTGTGCTGCTCTTTCCTGGCATGAAACCATATTGCTGATCACTAATCATCACCTCTCTTCTTAACCTAGCTTCCATTACTCTTTCCTATAACTTCATGCTGTGACTGACCAGTTTAATCCCTCTGTAGTTACTACAGCTCTGCACATCACCCTTATTCTTAAAAATCAGTACCAAAACACTTTTTCTCCATTCCTCGTGCATCCTCTGACTTTCCAAGATTTCATTAAACAATCTAGTTAAAAACTCCACTGCCATTTCACCTAAACACCTCCATGCTTCCACAGGTATGTCATCTGGATCAACAGCCTTTCCATTCTTCATCCTCTTCATAGCTGTCCTTACGTCCTCCTTGCTAATCCACTGCACTTCATGATTCACTATCCGCACATCATCCAACCTTCTCTCCCTCTCATTCTCTTCATTCATCAGCCCCTCAAAGTACTCTTTCCATCTGTTCAACACACTCCCCTCACTTGTGAGTACATTTCCCTCATTATCCTTTATCACCCTTACCTGCTGCACATCTTTACTAGCTCGGTCCCTCTGTCTAGTCAATTGGTACAGGTCCTTTTCTCCCTCCCTAGTGTCCAACCTTTCATACAACTCTTCATACACCTTATCCTTAGCTTTTGCCACCTCTCTCTTTGCCATGCACCTCATCTCTTTATACTCTTGTCTACTTTCTTCATCTCTCTGACAATCCCACTTCTTCTTCGCCAACCTCTTTCTCTGTATACTCTCCTGTACTTCTTCATTCCACCACCAGGTCTGCTTATCACCAACAATAGGTTTTCTTATTTAGCTTTGATTTCTAGTTAGCTTCATTTTTATTTAGCTGCAAGTGCTAAGAGACTAGTACTGGTGTGTAACCACTTTGAGGACTTTTGAGCTGCCCCTCCCCAAAGTAAATTTGAATTTGGAAGCTCCTCTTTGTCTCTTTTCATTTGCTCATTCTACTGGGCATAGAAAGATCTAACTATGATGGCCATCCAAGTTTTAAGGAAAGCAATGCAGGTATATAAGGTTGAAGATGAAGAGAATTTTGTGATCTCTCGGAATGGTTTATATTTAAAGCATGGAACATACCTCATGCACAGTGGCAAATGTAGGTTATTCAGTTTATTATCTGAACCTCTTGTGATGCCCCACCACTGGCAACAGTAATCAAGGAGCCTCAGTCCTCACCACTAGCACCAGTGGAGGATATACATTGGGAGGATGACAAGTGCACACACAGTATTTTCAGATGCAGCTCTCTGCATCAAGTGTAATTTCCCTTAAGAGCAGAGACCACAGTCAGTCTGAGGCTGGTTTCTCTCTCTTTCTCCATATCCACAATAAGACCCTCCACCTGTACAGATATAGAGTTGACATCTCAGCTGAGTGACCAAGTGAAGACCTCCAGCACCCTCTCTGTGTGAATGATTTGTGTCCCTGCCCAAGTAGCTGACACATGCACTCTTTAAACCATTCTGCCCAGACTATAAGGTAGTTTCCCCTCCCACCAGTCATTCTTTGTTAGCTACTTTAAGGCCCTTAACAAAGGGTGTCCAATCTTACTGTGTAATGTTACTGTTAATACAAATGGTAGTTTGACCAAGAGCAAGACTATTAGGAGTGGCCTACACAAAGTCACCAAATAAATATGCAAGTACTCTCAGAACTTAAATATGTCTCACAAAGATCAGCCACAGTCATAAGTTTAAATATATTTAATAAAAAATAATAAAAGAACAAGAAAATACTCAGTCTATAAATACAAGTAACATCAGAGTTCAAAATCACAGGAAATATTTAAACAACATTGCAGTACAGTCGCAAATAAACAAAGAAAAACATCTGAATTAAGCTTTGCTATATTCCTGACTGTATCTAAGAGAATTAAACTCTTTTGTAGACTTACTTTCAGAACAACACGGCAGATGTGGTGAGTAGGTCTTCCAGCTGATGTTGTCATGTCAAAGAAAATACAGAACACTTAGTCTCTCTCTCTCACAGAGTTCTTAAATTAATATCTCAAATATTACTGCTGGGATAGCTTGCAGGATGACATCACTTCTTGTCATCTGACTCTATCCCAGATAAAACCCCCACTGATGCAGCTGGTAGCATTTAGCATCTAAATGTGAAAATACATAGACAGGGCTTTTCTTAGACCTAAAGTAGATCCTGAAAGTCATAAAAAAATTAAAACACTTCCAAGACAATACAGTGAACCTCTAGTTTTAAACATTGTGTCTGTTACTGCACTGAAACTGAAATATAACATCCTTTTATTACATGGCTATAAAGTAATTTAATTGCAGCTATATTTCTGAAGTTAACCACTGGTGTTCCATTTCCATTGTTAAAATATAAACATCTAAACAGTTACAATAGTGCAGGTACATTTCTGTTCTAATCCAGTAGAGTACACTATGGTTACATCTTTAAGCTCAGTACTTTGTAAAATACCTTTTCAAACACACACTTCTGTACCAGCAGTTTGATATACACATAACATACAATTCTAATACAGTTGTAACACAAGCATCTTACATGAAGCATGTTGACATTCACAAATGACACATAATCATTTTCAAAATTCCAGACAGCTGTGCTGGCAGTCTCTCTCTTTGTCACACTTTTATATAAATCATGTTGATATTCACAAATGACATATAATTATTTACAAAATTCCAGATAGCTGGGCTGGCAGTATCTCCTTTCGTGATACCTTTTAATGGAACTCAGCTAATGTACATCATCAGATATGGCAGGGGCACTGAATAATTTTCTTAAAAGTGGTCTGATCTCCAGCCAGCCTTCCTATACCAAAATGACTAATTTAGATTCTGAGCAGCATTAACTCAGTTGTGTATTGTTTGCAGGATAGTACTGATGGTAAAAAAATAATTTCTGTTTCAGCTTCTTTGAAGAACTTGTAGTAGGCAAAAAACATTCTCATCCACTATTTACTGCATTATCAATTTGAATTCAGGATGAGAGAACCAAGAAAGAGCTGCACATTTTCAAGTTTGAATTGGGCAGAAGGTAAATGAAAACTGAAGCCATGGTCACAAATAGTGTCTAGTCCCTAACAGCAGTCATGAAGCTCTAAAGCTGCATTGTTGCTGCATTCACCCTCCTGTACCCCTACAGTGAGTGAACACTTTTGCACAAGCCAAAAGGCTCAGGGAGATCTTGGAGGTTGAAGAAAACAAGGACACTCTTAATAGACTGTGAGCAATGAGAGTGGTATTGGTGAGGATCTGCAGAGCCTGTCAAGGGATGTGATGCCCATCATGGAGCTGTGGTGGAAGAGCCTATGGCTTAAGTACAAGAACCTTATGAACATGTGCTACCTGTGTTATTGTGTACTATTTGTCAGGTAATGCACAAGCAGCAATTATAGCAGATTACACAAGTCTGAACAACCCAGAGTATTTGGTTTGGAGTATTGGTTGTTAACAGGATTTTTCCTTTTGTTTCACAGGACTTCATAAGTAGCAGCATACTAATTTAAGCGAGCCAAGCCAGCTTATAAAGTTGGTCAAACTTCTCAGCAGTATTTTTAACAGGAATTTTTCCCTCATATTGACATGTCCCTTGTTCCAGTTCATTGATTGTGCTATCTTCTTTAGTAGATGACATCAGCTCTAGCAGGCTTTCTTGTTTACTGCACTGTTCTGACTTGTAGGTTACACAGGAGAGATCAGGTAACAATGTATCTAGTACTGCAAAAGTGAACTTAATAGCAGCAGCAGCCTTGTGTGTGTCAATACAGGATACATGGATACAATGTAAGCTGATCCCTCTGTGACATTAGAAAAGAGCTATTTAACCTTCGAAAACACAAGGCAGGGAAGTTAATTATGCTCACATAAACACACAACACACACACACAAACACATACATACCCATATGTGGCACCTGTCACAAAACTAACCCATAAAAAATCTAATCATTGCTGTCTGTGGAACTATTACTTAAGATGTTGGCTTATTTCCCTTTGTAGTTTTTGAATTTAGCAAATAGATAGATGGGGAGAGATACATATTGCTAGACATATGCACACATAGACAGGTTTTTTTTTTACAACGATGTAACAGAAAAAGGTACCCAAAAGTCCAACCACAAACTTTAGAAATAGTAGAAACCAGTTCTCGGCTCGAGCAGGACTCCAATTCAGTAGACAAATCACTATTTACTGGTAAAAACACAGGTTTATTTTACAAATAAAATCCAAAACATGTAGAACGATCTCTGGGTTAAGCGCTTTCATCTCAGGAACTCAGATTTCATCAGAACCACTAGTAACTCATCCAACCCTGTTTTATGTTAATATTGGCGCCAAAATGTAATTGATATATGCTTTCTTAAAGGTACATATCAAAAAACTGTGTCCTAAAAACTATATACAGAAAAAGATACCCTATAAATGACTAGACAAGTGCTTAAAAACATATTTTTATACAAATTGTCATAATAAATATATATATATGTACATAACAAATAAAAGTGCAAAAAAAGTAGACAAATTTTTAAATATAGAGTATACCTCTTCATAAATCATCCCGGGTCATAGAAAATGTAATATAATTTATGGTATGAAATATAATGTATTATATATATAATATAAAAACCTATCCTTTCAATATGATATTCTTATACTAAAAGTCTGTTCAAAATTGACTATAACAATAATAACTTAATAAAATTAATTTTTTACCTAAAGCACAAATATTGTCTTTAATGTAATCAGAAGGGTATTCTTTCCTTTCCTTAGATATATTGTTGTTAACCCCCTCTGAAAAATAATCAGTTTCTTCATTCAAAAAACATCACATGGTGGTAACTGGAAAACATGGTTAGCATACAAAGAAAGTGAGTGGCAAATATATTGTGACGCCACTACTTCACCCGGCTTGAATGATTTTATCAGTATTAAGCCGTTTTTAAGCCTGGACCGGGGATAAGCTCTAGGTAGGCTTTTTATATCCACTCTTAGTTCACTTTTTGTATATATATCAAATGTTTCCATATTTTAAATGGATTTTTTATTATTACGTTATTATTGTTATAGCCAATTTTGAACAGACTTTTAGTATAAGAATATCATATGTGACAATCATCTAGAGACAAGGGTCACACAACAGGGTGACTAGCCCTCCCCCGCTTGTTCTTTCATATCACACACACACACACACACACACACACACACACACACACATATATATATATATATATATATATATATATACACACACACACACACACACACACACACACACTCACACACACACACACATAAACATATATATATATATATATATATATACACACACACACACACACACACACACACACACACACACACACACACACACACACACACACATACATACACACACACACACACACACACACACACACACACACACACACACATATATATATATATATATATATACACACACACACACACACACACACACACACACACACACACACACACACACACATATATATATATATACACACACACACACACACACACATACACACACACACACATATATATATATATATATATATATATTAAAAAGCACAGTTTGTATATTAGTAGGCTAAAAGGTGACCACGGTAATATGTTCTCCTTATAACAGCAAAAACATGTAATATAATCCACTCAAAGCGATAGAACAAAGTCTCCGTTTAAAATAAAACTGGTTTATTAAACGTACTCAGGTTAGCGCTTTCACAAATGCTTCTTCAGACCGCTAATTTTCAAAAAACCTTTCAATTAGACTTTTATAACAAACTCTCACGTGATAAGATAAATTATACATATCAATCATGATTTAAAGATATATCATTATTATTAACTACTTTATATAATCCTAGCATTTATATTAAACCATGTCAGTTCTAAACAATGTTTCAAATAACACCACTCCAAACTGTTTTAACTATATGAATGCTTTGTTCTAACAACATTCAAATTTGTGTCAAAAACTTAAACTGTATATAGATGTACCTGTTTGTAACTTGACATCAATTTAAAAGTTACATAAATAATTTTTTGCATATTAACTCCATTTAAACTTGTTAGTGAACAATTGCAACTGCAGACATAAAAATATATATAAAAATATATAAAAAATAATATAAAATTCTTTTAGGTCATGATAAAATAATAAAATAAGATGCTGACCATGGACCACATACCGCCCATGATCAAATTCTGCGCAGTTAGCGAATAACCGCGCCGGCCACAACCAGATCCAAACCATAAATAATGTCCATCTAACAGTATGGTATCATGCAAGTATTTATTCTTATCTAGTTTATAAAACTACATTCCAATCCTTAAATATAATATGCTATACTTCATAAACTATCTATGAAACCCTACATGCAATGTATATTTCAAAATTCATGGATTACGCTGTTATAATGTCACTTAAAGCGTTCTTATTAATAAATATTTACTAAAATATATGTCTACTGAGCGTAATAAACAATTATAGCGAAAAACATACATATAATGTTATGCATAATAGCTTAACACTATGGCGATGTGGTTTATTTCATACCTGCTAAATATCTATAACTTCCATCGTCACTATGTGACGCCTGTTATGCTAACTAATAGAGTACGTATTGACTTTGTTACTGTCTGCTCCAATAGTAAATATGCGAACAGTGATCATATACTTGAGCGATGTTACTCCCAAGAAATATATGCACGTTTTAATAAATGCGCTCTCTGGTACACTACTATTCCATATTTACATAAAGAATATCACTATATGAGCATTAATGTTAAACCTAAGGACTTCCATAGTCACCTAGATATCCAAAAATCACAATATACATGGCTGCTTCAAACTCATATGGGACCTATATACATGTATTAACATACAAACCACGGCTTATCACCTCAAAGAGTTCTAACCCTTTCTTCAGTATTAACATATATGATTATGAGGTAATCCAAATCATATTTAATCATTTAGTACAACGATATATGTAGATAATAACTTTATCAAACTTTGCCTTATAGGATATACTTATGTATATGTATTATTGCATTAGTCAGCAGCATCAAGTCATCTCCTAATACAAAATTATTCATAATATAAAAAACTATATATACCCATTAAGTATTCCAATATGTCATCCAAATAAGAATGTATATGTGTCATGTATAAGTAATGTATTGCGTTGTATTGAAAATTTTTACCTTGCCACTTTGCGTCTAGCTTTGAGAATGGGCTTAATGGATTGCACGTTCATTAAGCCCCTTCCCTTTATCTGCCCTCAACCTCATGATCCAGCTCACCTCTTTCTTCTCTGTGCGATTGCGAATATCGCCTCCCCTATCTAGTGGTGCATTAAAATCAATTGCCATAAACAAAAATGTGTGATTTGGCCCTGCCTTAGCTACATGTTTGGCTAGCGCATTATTCAGATGTTTGATCCTGATGGCATATAAATGTTCGCATATTCTAGTGCGGAATGATCTGTCTGTTTTGCCAATATAAAAAGATTGGCATCGTTGGCACTGAGCCAAATATACTATGTGGGCAGTATTACAGTTGGCTGAAATATGAAATTTATATATTTGACCATTATCTGGATGTGTAAAACTGTTGCCTGTTTCAATATACACACAATATTGACAATTATTACATGGAATGGTACCTATGTGTGAACCTAATTCACCTTTATTTAAGGTATTACATAATAATCTCCTGAGGTTGGGTTTATTTTTAAATAAAAACTGAGGTTTATCACCTACAATATTCAAAATGTCATGGTCCATCGTTAGAATACACCAGTGATTGCCAATCAATTCTTTAATCTGGTAAACATCACTGGTATAAAACATAGGTATTTTAACTGTACCAATTGCTCTTTTGATACATTGATAATTAGATTGGAGTAATGCTGAAAAATATGGTGCTGCTCTTTCTTGCCTTAAAGAATTAATATTTTCCAGTCCTACCATAATTTCTGACTCTCTATATCCTCGTTTTACTAATCTTTGTCTGAAGCGATTAATCTCTTCTTGATATCCTTCATTACTAGCATTAAGTCTAGATATACGCATACTTTGTCCTTTAATTATATTTCTAAAGATGTAATTAGGATGCATACTGCATCGGTGAAGTAATGTGTTTTTATAACACGATTTTCTGTATACACCATTATTTACATAAGTCTCCATCACTCGCTCAATGTACACATCTAAGTATTCTATCCTATTACCTGAATAGGTGGAAGTAAATTTCAGATATGTTGTCATACTATTTAAATGTACTAGGAATTCTTCTAATTCTATGGGACTACCTTCTCAAAGCAGAAAGACGTTGTCCACAAACCGTCTGTAGAAAAGGACATGTTCCTGATATTGGGGTGCAACAAACAATTGATCTTCCTCCCATGCTGCTAAGAACATGTTGGTGTAGATATTGGCACAGGATGTGCCCATAGCCACGCCATCACGCTGTATATATAAGGTGGATTCATAAATGAAAACGTTGTTCTCCAATATAATTTCCAAGAAAAGGCTGATTAAATCTACCTGCCTGTTAGTATAGTCGCTATGTGCAGTCAAATAATCTTTAATGGTTATAACTCCCAACTCATTGCGTATAACGGTGAATAAAGATTGTACATCTAGTGTTACAAAGATCATATCTGGTTTCATAGGTACTTCTTGGATGAACTTATATAAATCCACTAAAAATTGTTTAGTATCTTTTAATATATGTGGCACTGCATCTATCACTGGCCTCAGATATTTTTCTACATATAATGAAAACGGTTCAGTGGACCAACCCCTCCCAGAGACAATAGGTCTCATGGGTGGGTTGGTTCCATCTTTGTGAATTTTAGGAATGCCCTGTATGTGCGATATCATTGGGTATTCAGTTACTAGAAATTGTGCTACTTCGGTAGCAATAAAATGACCACTGACTAAGTCTGAAATAATGTTATAAATTTCTGACTGAATTTTCTCCACCCCTAATTAGTTAATAGTACCATAGAATCTACTTTCACTGAGCATTTCAGACATGGCACAATGGTATTGATCAGTGTCCATAACTACTGAAGGACCACCTTTATCGGCTGGTCTGAACACTATGGTGTCATCTTGTTGTTGCCTATTTAAGGCTCTTCTTTCATGCCAGTTCAGATTGTTCTTATATTTTGCTTTCTTATGTACTTTAGTATCTTGAGTATTACTATATAACTTATATAAATCATCCTCCACAAGATTATAAAATGCCTCTACTAATGAATGATTCTGCGGAATGTAATCACTCAATTTTTTAAAAGTTCTTTGACTTTGATTATCATTACTATCACCAAAATGGCAATGAAGCATAACATTTCTTGCAAACATTTTTACATCTGTCAATACTTCTGTAAGCTGATTTGAAGCAGTGGAAATAAAACTAAGTCCTTTGTTAAGGACATTGACTTCATGTATATCAAGATCTCTAGTGGAAATGTTCCATATCAAGCAGTCTTCGTTTGATCCCACATTTTCTTCAGAGAATGATTGGGGGCTCTTTCTTCCGACAGTTTTCTTTTCTGTCACCCTTGACTCATGGATCGATTCCTCCTGGTCCCCTTCTCTAAAGCTATGGGAAGGGGGAACTGGGGAAAACCCATTGGATGATGCGCCCCTTCATTTGTTTTGGAACAGTATCCCACTTTATCGTTGATTTTGGAACAGGGAGTAGACTGTGTAACCCCAGTGGATACATCTTGGGTACCATTCAATGATGGAATAGTTTGTGAAGTTTGAGCAAATTGATCTATAATAACATCTGACAAGGGCAACACCTTGGCAGATGTGTTTCCATAAGGAATATTAGTCCTATTAATACTATTAAAATCATTACTGCCATTAATGCAAGTTGACTTACATGCACTATCTAGTGTGTTCTTATTAGTATCAGCTTGCAAATTGATGGAATGAGAATGGTGGCTATTATTACTATTAGTCAATGGTCTGGATGTAGGGCCTACTCTGGGCCAAGTGAATACATATCCAGTCCGGAAATCCTGAGTGTCTCTATCAATTTTGTTCTTTTTCTGTTGTAATAATCTTTGTTTATATACTTCTACGCCATCTAGCACATTCATAAGAGCATTTTCTATCAGAGTATTGGGATAATAAAAATACATGTCTTTCTGTTGATCCAGTATAGACTGGATCAACTGTTCCTCTACGGGTTGAAAAAATTCCAACAATAGATGCATATATTTTTTGCTCACCTTCAAATTTAGTTGCTGCCATTTAGTTAGCAACTCCGGGTATTGGTCCCCATACGTGGGCATCTTCAATACCCTTAAACCTCTAGGAATAATATTTTTATGAAGGCAAGCTTCAAAATGCTGGCATTGGGTGGATAAACGTTTATCCTATTAACACCAGTTAGCGTGAAATTCATCATGCTCTACTGTAGCACACTAGGTGATTTCAAAAAACTACTGCAGGCTTTGTCTTAAAAAATGGTGTTAAGTTATATTATTTTAGAACTACTTAATTTTTATTCAAATGATAATGAAATCATATATTAGGAAGGGGTTGTGTTTTACTTTGGTTTGGCTTTGTTTAGTTTGTTAATTTACAACTTTTTATAGCTCCTAATCTGCAGTTTATATTATGTCTTAGATACTGTACAGTAATATAGGTTTGTAGTCTTTGCATATGCATTCATTTAATGGGTCTTATGGTAGCAGGATCATCAGCTGCTGAGCAATGCCCCTTCTCAATCTTTAAACTACATATCCAGCCTAGTATCATTTGTCTAGAGACCCATGGACCCTGAAACAATGGAGCTATGACATTTCTTTAAGCAGGTAAGAACAGATAGAGTCATGCATTAACCAACATTTTAATATATGCCCTAGCTCACAGGATGTGCTGGTTTATAAGAACTGCATGTTGGCATGCAATAGTGCACTGTGAGAGGAGTGACCTGCACTCAGGGTCATGCATGCCTTTCTACATCCCCACCAATATGACTGGCCAACTCTTGTCAGTCTCCTGTTATTATACTCTCCACTAAGAGCAGTCAGTAGTATGCATGCTCCCCCTTCACTCACCCATGAGAGAGAGATTCATGCAGGCTATTGCCTCATTATTCCTCTCCCATCTATATCAGATCCCACACTTCCTGAGCCTCAGGTTGAACCCGGAATATATGGGTGCAGTCAGGGCTTCATCCCTGGATTCATCATCTGTGCTGTGGGCTTATTACAAGCATATTTGTTTGCTGATTTATAGTTAGTGTAGAACATTTGGATACATAAAGCATTTTATACAAACCTGGTCATAAGGGTTCATACACACCTTATGGTGATTTCCAGCCATGTTCCCTTAGAATGTCATTTGAATTTGTGTGTGTGTGTGTGTGTGTGTGTGTGTGTGTGTGTGTGTGTGTGTGTGTGTGTGTGTGTGTGTGTGCATTTATGAAAAAAGCCCACAAGCAGCAGGATAAATCCAACAAAACACCAGGTTTTATTCCAAGACAAAAGACAATGAAAGTCAACGCTTTTGTCTTGCTTCAATGAGCAAGACGTCTTCAGACTAATGAAACAAACGAAGCTTGCCATGTTTAAATGTATAAAATAATCTCATGCTACCTTAATTAAATTAATTAAAAACTTAAAGGTGCAGTTCATCTTAAAAGAAGTAAAATTCTCATTTAAATAGCGTTCAGTGCTCTAATAAAATACAGTTCATTACACAGATAAAGAGTTCACCGGGCATGTACAAATGCAAAAGCTGCAATTATTGCAAGCATATAGAGGTAGGCAATTCCTTTACCATCAGGAACAAAAAATACAGAATCAATAAAAGATTCAATTGTGGTTCTAAGGGTGTTGTTTATCTGGTAAGCTGCAAATTATGTTCATGTTTTTACATCGGCAAGACCGATCGTTTCTTTAGGGACAGAATCTATGAGCATTTATATAGTATTAGGAAATCAAAACTAGAAAACGCATTGGCCAAACACATTCATGAAACCCCCAACACAGTTTCACCTTTACAGTTATTGATCGAGTAGAACGTGACCTTGGGGTGGGTGCTCACTCTTTGAAACTAGAATTGCGTGAGTTACTTTGGCAATTAAAAGTGAATGCCTACGACCCTCCAGGTTTAAATTACTTTAGCTCATTAGCCTGTGTCTTAAAATTAAGGAGCTTGCAAAGATAAAACAAGTAGGGGTGTGATTCAACACTTCTGCCAGCTTTATTAATTAATTAATTTATTCATTTATTTAATATAAATAATGCATCCTTCCACACTGGATGATTTCTATTTTATTTTATTATATTTATAATACAAGTTCTAATATAATGAATTATTTTAATATTCTTGTAAACATTGTTTTTATATCATGCTTTTAACAAGTTTCTAAATATTTTTAACACATCTTTCAGGTTGTTCACTATCTTCTACCATATCATCGTATTACAGTAATATCTGTTCTCTAATTTTGTACATACTTTTTATTATTTTAGATGAACTCTTTATCTGTGTAATGAACTGTATTTTATTAGAGCACTAAACTTTATTTAAATGAGAATTTTACTTCTTTTAAGATGAACTGCACCTTTAAGTTTTTAATTAATTTAATTAAGGTAGCATGAGATTATTTTATACATTTAAACATGGCAAGCTTCTTTTGTTTCATTAGTCTGAAGACGTCTTGCTCATTGAAGCAAGACGAAAACGTTGACTTTTATTGTCTTTTGTCTTGGAATAAAACCTGGTGTTTCGTTGGATTTATCCTGCTGCTTGTGGGCTTTTTTCATATTTTGCAGTTTATCTCCTCTGCTAGTTTGTCAGTGTGTGTGTGCATTTGTCAGAACAACATTGGAAGTTCCCTACCTATTATTCAATCCAAGAAAAAATTAAGGGAACAGCGTAAGAAATGGGTAATGGCCATGGTTACAGTCAAACTTAATATGAGAACTATTCACCATTGGATGGTTTGGAAGAATTTGGAAGAGACTAAGCAGAGGATAAGACAAGAACAGAACATTTATACTGTCCAGTTACAGAAAAGAAATAAAGAGTTTTGGACAAAATTGCTAAGCTAAACTTGACATTTCAGAAAAGCATGATGATAATATAACTGAAAAAAATGAGATGCATAAAACTAGGATGAAAAGAGAAGAAATACTAGATAAGAAGTCTGGTTTTCTGCAAGAATCTGCTACAAATACTATTTTTCGTAATTGTCCTGAACATTGGAAAATATTGGATGTCTGACTGAGGCAGCACTCATTGCAAGGAAGCATTGCAGGTTTGGGAGCTAGCCAGGAGGAGCTTAATCAGTGGCCCAATAGTTCTGCTGGAAATATGTTTTGAATATTGTATACCACAGATACCAAAGGGGGACACATAAGAGATTCAGTTTTTATCTGCAGGAGATAGGTCTAACAAGGGTAATGTATGAGCAGGCTAGACATTTTATAAATTCTACTAGTACAGCAGAGGTGTTTACTGTAATACATGGGAAAGTGGTGAATAAAACACCTGGTAGTGAAGTATTACATGTATAAATCTGGAAACTAGCCCCCTATTTGGACAGACTATTTAAATGTTGTATTTAAATGTTGCCTTTGTTATTAAGTAAATATCTTCTCTACAGAAACAAGGCTATGCTACTGCTTGATGAATCCCAGCTCCCTTGAGACCCATCTCCCCAAAACTCGATTCCCCAACAATACTGACATCTCCTCTAAGATGCATTATTGTGGAATTGTGCAAGCACTATTTGCCATTTCCCAGTGTTTGCTGAGCTGCCTACTGTCACTCACAACATGACTCCTATTGTATGCCACAAATCATATTGTTCAAAATGGATATACACCACTCTGCAGTTCTGCCACTCATAGCATGGTTCCCATTGTACACCATAAATCATGGTGTGCAAAATGGGTATACATCACTCTGCGGTGTTGCCATTTTATGCATTTATTATTACGTATTATGTTCCATTTGCTACTGGGATAAGTCATATGAGCCTAAAAGTTAATTTTTAGAGGAGTCCCAAGGGAAAAAAGCTATACAATATTTTAATCAGTATCTGGTACACACAATGCAGCAAATTACAAAGGTGTTTGCAAAAATAAATTTATTACAGTGCATTGTATATGTACTACAACGAAAGGTAGTCAGTTAACAACAAGTTATAGCCTTTGATATGTGAAAAACACTCTGTGGCACTGAGAGAGATAAAGCCTTGCATCTCAGGTGACCAAAGTTCAAATGGTGACTCGGGTGCCTGTAGGAGCTGGCAGGTGGAGGATGGAAGTGAGTAGCTGCTACTACCGCCTCATCCATCCTGGGTGGGGAGGCAGCTCTGGTCACTACATGGATGATGCCTAGTATGATACTAAGAATCTACCTGATGGACCTTGTGTCCAGAGATCACACACTGCCATGAGCAATCACACTGTCAGACAAGGGATATTCAGCATGTAAAGGCACACTTCAGATTGCAATTATATTAAAACTCAGAAGAGGTACTGTGGGAGTGGGGGCAGTTTTACTGATGAAGTGGGTAGGTCACCCTTCAAGAGCAGCAACGTTGGCTTACTCCTAACCACCTGACTCTCAATGAAAACATTAGAGACCTTGAAGAATTACCAGGCATGAACGAATGGACTGGGGCTGGAAGGCTCTCACCTTCATGAGGATGATCTCCTACTCCATTGACTACAGAAAACAATGGGTCAATTGGGTGCAGGTAAAGGAGTGATTGGGCTCGGTCCTATGAGAATGCAAAAAAAAATAGGAACGATTTAACATATAAAACACATAGAAGATATACAAAAGATTTATGGTAGCAGTAGAGAAAGAAATATGTTTATGTGGACTGTGGGTGAAGAAAGCAAGCAAAGTGTCTTTGATTTGTTGTTGAGAAAAGAATGTAAAATAAATTTAGAAAACAACTGTGCAGTGTTGTGATTTTGTTAAGTATTACTTTAAATGGAATATGAACCTTGTGATAGAAGTCACTGATCTAAGCTGTATGGCAGTAGCTTTCCATTCTGAGTTCCATCATTTGCACAGTCTGTGTGACTCATTTTCATATTATCCATCACTCCATGTCATTACATACAAATCAGCATGCACTGCATAGGGCACTATTTTTCCCAATGCACAGCCACACTATGTGTGATTTTGAATTATCCACACCATGCACATAATGACCACTGTTAATTTACACAGCTCACTGTGTTTACTGTCTACCAATCCTAGCCAGTATCATTGATTATTAAGGCAAATGATTCTTTCTTCATCTGTTTGCACACCTCTTTTAAGTTTGTTCAGTTTATCTATAGACATTGGCAATTATGAGACTATCTATTCTAACTGATATGCTAGAAAATCTTGTCTTAAAAGTCTGTGTCTACAAAATGTAGTATTAAAGTACATAGGTTCAAACTATTTTGCTTCATCATTGTTTTCCAAAAACCTTGGCTTGTATCTCTTCACCCAATAAATGCCTAGCAATCAACAACCTTCTATTTTAATATATATCTAAGAGAACATTTAGATCTCAGGATCAATGTTTTCTTTCCACAATAAAATCCTAAAATTATTTGGTATCCCTCTGTTTTTATAGCTAAATGCTGAAATGTTATTCCACTGGAACTGACAGTAAAACTCAATACAAAACTATTCCAATCAAAACTAAAAGATTATTTAATAACCACATAGGTAGCCATTGCTCTAAGCAATTATCAGTACTATTACTGTTTGAGTGTGGCTGTAACTGAACATAGAAATCATAATCATAAACTACCACTGTTAAAGACTCTTACTGTTTAAATATCCTTTAATTTCCTCTTTTCATTCCCTTCACTTATACCTCACCTACTATGTCTTCATTATGCCTTAGTATTCCTTCTAACAATATCTTTGAACATTTCAGTATCAACTCTCCCCTTTCTATCAACACCTGCTCCATGACCCCTCCCTACTCAATATTTAATAATTCTTCTCCATTGCCTCCTAATATTGTGCTGTATATTATAGCAATAACCTACGCCTGGATGTGGGTAATGATGGATTTACCTACGGTTGGTGTGGTTTGGTCACGATGGTGAAGCCTGAGTGGCCAAACAAAGACAAGCGTGGGTAAATCCAGCATTACCCACACCCAGAAGTGGGTTATTGCTATTATACAATGACATTATTTAAGAAAAAAAAAATTACTTTTCTTAAATAATGGCATTGTATAATGCCTCAGTGCTGCCCTTCCGCAGCTGTCTGGTATTCTGCGGCAGTTTTGATGTACTGCGTATGCTTACTCAGTACATCAGAGCTGTGGGTGGAAGCAACAGAGAAAGCAAGATCTCTGTTGCTTCTTACAAAGTGTCTCGCTATGTTAAAGGAGTTTAACATAGCAAGACAGCTTTAAAAAAAGCAACGGAGAATCTCTGTTGATTTTTTTAAAGCTGCCTCGCTATGTTAAACCCATTTAACATAGCGAGACAGCTTTAAAAATGCAACGAAGAAAGCAAGATCTCCGTTACTTTTTTTTAATGCTGTCTCGCTATGTTAAACTCCTTTAACATACCGAGGCAGTGTGTAAAAAGCAACGGAGATCTTGCATTCTCCGTTGCTGTAAAAAAGACTTATACTAATGGAAAAAGTCCGGGAGACCGAACCTTTTTCCATTAGTACAAACGAAAGTACTTCATTCACCTAAATTCTGTTGAGTACCCATTTCCCTATAGGTCCTTTCTGACTCAGTTACACAGCAATCTTTTTCACTATTTCTAGCATGTCGAAGGGTCAGTTGCTGGCGTCCTCTCCTGTTCAGCTGGTGAATCTGGGAATCTTGAGGCAATGTTACAATTGCCTCATGTACACAGACAACCCTCTCCTCCTCCCAACAAATACAAATATATGCGAGAGATGCAACTATATAGCCAAATTGGAGGCTGAGCTCTCTCAATTCAGTACTGGCAAGACCAGTCAGGAGGAGAAGATAACCACGCACACCACAAACCCAGTCTCACATAGAACTATCACAACTGCAAACCAAACACATAAACACACAAAAACATACTCGGAGGCGCTGATTAAAAATCTACCAAAACAACAGAGGCCTCCAAAGCAGACACCCAAGCAACCACCACCTCAAGACATAGCACATGCAACACATAGTTCACAAAGTCAGTGTGCTAAACAGTCACAGCCCTTAAGGCCAAACAACATGCCAGACACACTTGTAATCGGTGACTCCATAGTCAGGCACACTGACGTCCCACTCACCAGACTGAACAAGGAGAGGGTCACAGTAAGCTGCCTGTCGGGAGCTAGAATCCGCCACATAACACAAGCACTCAGGTCACTCCACAGCAAGTACAAATATGACTCAGTCATTGTACATGCCTGTGTGAACGACCTGAGACGTACCTCCCTGGACTACATGAAAAGAGACATAGAGGAGCTCTCTGATTATGTAGCCCAGGCCGGTATGACCCTGACCCTGAGCAGCATCTTACCCTCACCAAGAATGATGCCACAGTACAAAGACAAAATGATCAGTTTTAACAATTGGCTTAATTACTGGTGTCATTCTAAGGGGATCCAATGTCTGTCTGCTTGGGATGACATGCTTGACAAGCCACGCTGCTTCGCAAGGGATGGCTTGCACCTGTCACCCTGGGCTTCTGGATATTGGCCAAGGCTCTTGCCACCCCATAGTGCCTTTTTAGGCAAGGCTCAAATGACAAGCCTACCTCCCTAGAAAACACAAGTGGAAAAAACTAAGGGTAATGCTGATCAATGCCAGAAGTCTAAACCTCAAGATGCATGCCCTCAAGCCCTCCTCAGTATGGAGAACATCGATGTCTGTGCAGTGACTGAAACCTGGTTCAAGGCTCCTGAGAGCACCCCAGCACTATCAGGTTTTACCTCATATCATGCTTTCCGGCCCCAAAACTTGGACCGAACCACAAAAGGAGGGGGAGTATCCATTTTCATCAAAGATACCCACACCTCCAGGTTAGTGGCAATGCACGAAGCATCAGAGACTATCCAGGTGCAACTAACCATAGGCAAAACTGCCTTACAGTTTGCAGCATGCTACAGACCACCCTCTCAAACTCAGGAACCCCACACAGCCTTCCTGAAGACACTGGAGAGTATGAATGTCTCTCCAAATACCATCATTTTGGGAGACTTCAACTACCCAAACATAGACTGGGAACATTACTCAAGCCCCAACACCCTAGCCCAAAGGTTCCTAGAATTCATAAACTCAAATGCAATGGAACAACTAGTCACCATTCCCAGAAGAGGAGACAATATACTAGACCTGATCACCACAAACATGGGGACAAAATGCTCCACACCGGAAGTACATCCCTCCTTGGTAAGATCAGACCATAAATTAATCTCTCTGGAAATCCACATCCCGCCCCCACCCCCTGCACAAAAGACCACAGTGAAGAACTTCTCAAAAGCAAGCTTCACACTTCTTAAGACTAAAGTGGTATCTTTCAAGGCCCCTGTGCCAGTGGAAACCACAACCCACACTGCTGAATCCTTTGCAAATGCCTTCTATGGGCACCTTCAAGAATGCATGGATCATGCAATCCCAAATAAAACCAAGACCCATTCCCCCAAAGGCAGGCGCCCGGTCTGATGGACCCAAGCCATAAACAAACTTTACAACAGGAGGAGGAAGCTACTACATGACAGAGCAAAATCCCTAAAAGGGAAGGCATCTCTGATCAGTACTAGCAAAAAACTATGATCACTCATAAAATCATCTAAGGCCAACTTTGAGAGAAAAATCACAAAAGACACAAAAGACAATCACAAGGCCTTCTTTAGCTATGTTAGAAACCTGGGTGGAAACTCCCAGATATGCTCTGAGTTAGTCCAAAATGACACAAAATACACTGAACCCACTGACATTGCCAACATTCTGGCAGACAGGTTCAGTGCAAATTTCTCCTCCCCCTCCCCCAAAAGGAGAAATAACTATCCCAGGAGAGTGTAGCCTCCCTAACATCTCAGATGCCCAGGTCAGAGCCGCCTCTCTAAAGCTAAAAACACAGCATCAATGGGACCGGATGGTGTCCCGGGCTGTGTGCTACATAAACTCCAAGAGGAACTAAACCCACACATAAGGCTGCTGTTTAATCTTAGCCTTACTACAGGATACGTACCCAAAGAGTGGCATACGGCAACAGTGGTCCCACATCACAAAGGCGGTGCTTCTACGGACCCTGGAAATTACCGCCCCATAAGCTTTCTGAGCCTGGTCTGCAAAGCTATGGAGAGGATCATTATGGAACTCATAAACAAAGACATTGGGGACCTACAGACATTGGATCCTACCCAATTTGGCTTTGTCAAGGGCAGATCCTGCCTTTTGAACTTGGTCGACTTTTTTGAAATAGTCACTAAGGCCATTGATGAGGGTAAGGCAGTTCACACAGCCTACCTTGACCTTGCAAAAGCCTTTGACACAATACCCCACTCGGGCATCATAGACAAACTCACCAGCTTAAATGTAAACCCATATGTAATAAGATGGGTTGCAAACTGGCTCAAGGACAGAACCCACAGGGTCAGAGTTGCTGGAGCTATGTCAGACTCTAAGCCAGTCACAAGCGGTGTCCCACAGGGCTCAGTCCTGGGACCCCTCTTGTTCGGCATTTATTTTTCCGAGGTACAGGCAAACATAGGAGGATTGTGGCTGACAAAGTTCGCAGATGACTGCAAACTGGGCGCCATAACTGATACTCCAGCGGACACAAACATCCTTCAGAGAGGCCTCATAGAAATGGATAATTGGTGCCAAAGCCATGGCCTTAAGCTGAACGCCAAAAAATGTATAGTCATACCCTTTGGGAAAAACAAGGTACCGACAAATTACCACACAGGCGGTAATCCATTAAGTACGGAAGAGGTAATCAGGGACCTAGGAACCCAGATTGACAGTAACCTCTCATTTGACACTCACATTGCCAAAGTGGTTAGGAAGACCTTCTATATTGCCCACCTTATCATGAAGGGTTTCACATCTAGATCAAGAGATGTCATTGTGCCCCTGTACTCTTCTCTTATCAGGCCAATGATTGAGTACAATGCCCCGTTTGGGATGTATCTCACCCGACACCTGCAGCAGTTGGAAAGACCCCAAAAGTTCCTCACCAAGAGGATAAAGGGTCTTAAACATATGTCATATGCTGCCCGACTGAAAAAACTCCAGCTCTATTCAGTCGCATACCGCCTACTCAGAGGTGATCTGTGCCTGACGTACAAGGCCATGTCCAATCCTGAATTAATGGGCATGCTCCACCTCAGAAAATCCAAATCCATCAGAGCCACGAGAACAAGTGACTTATACCTCAACACAGAAATAAATAGAATGTGCTGGAGGGACAGATTCATAACCCAGAGGCTCCCTACACTCTGGAACAGAGTCCCAGTCCATGTTAGGCAGAGCCCCTCACTGACTCTATTCAAGAGAAATCTCGACGAGTGGATGGGAGATCGTAGGTTTACCCCGGGGGTCATCTCGGTGTCACTACTAGACAGAGGCATAGTAAACTAAAACCTAAAAGGGCGTAGTATTCTCATCCTAAGGGGTGGTGTAAGCCACATACACTCTGGCTAGGCTTATAAATGCCCTAGGGCAGATAGCCTAGTACAAACCTATGAACCTATGAACCTATGTCTGATTTACAATGTGCACCCTGACCAATCAGCATGAATGTTTTGGAATATTAATGGGGGGGGTCGTTGTATAATCTTCAACCCTCTGCACATAGCTATACTATACACCCTACTACTTAACAGATAACAACTCGCTACCTTATTTATACTTTATGTTAAGATGACCTATCTTAAATGTGTAATTGTACAGTGTTTATATCCTACTTTCATCTGTACTGTATAACTACTATGCAATCCTTGTATATATGCAAATATTTTAACTGTTTTGTACCACAAACTGAATGTGACTGTGAAGCTTTTCTCCCAAGGAATCCACTGAAAGGAGGCTCTTGGTGCAGTTGGACTATACCAGTCAACAAATGTCAATTAAAAAACTAATAAAATGTTACACTGAAACATATGTAGTATTAGACATGCCTAAAACTACTCTTTGCAATGAATAGTGCTCTGTTTTAATCCACTTCTTTAAATACCATGAATAATTCAAATTCTTAATTTGTCTGGCTTTAACACACTTACCATGCTATTGACTCATTGCGTTGGTTTTGCTTCTTTTACTGGAGGACTTAGGGCAGGATTCATTAACAGCTACACAAAGTTTTGCTATCATGCAGGTGGCTAAGTGATATCTGGTATTCATTAAATGGCTCTGCACATAGTGTAGAGCCTCAAAACAAAGAGAAACGGCCCACTATGCTAATGAAAGCATAATGAGCAAATTCCAAGCTAATTAACAAATCCAACATGGTGGAGCTATTCAAGAAGTTGTAAAGCAATTATGCACACTAAATTCTCAGTTTTGTCCTGAACTCCGAATCCCCTTGGAATACAGGCATGTTTACACTTAGAACAAACTCGGTTAGAGGTTGCTGTTGCTTTCATTATCCTGTATGTCTAACAGGTTTTAAATCAAGGTGCTCCTGCTGCTGCTAATGCTGCTAGGCCTCAGGGAAGAAGAAAGGTGTTTAGACCCCATTTAACTTATCATGGGCTGTATGACACAGAAATTGCAGAGTGACACAGGATGGATAGGGAAGCACTAGGGGAACTATGCAACTTCTGCCACCCCTGTCTCAGGCCCCAGGGAAATTGTGGAGAACCCATCTCTGTGGAAACAAAAGTATGAGTAGCATTATGTATACTAGCTACTGGTACTTTCCGGAGACCCACAGGGGGTATATTGAGGTATCATAGGCATCAGTCTCTAGAATATTATGTCAGTTTTTAAATGCAATGCTACAATAAGAAAGGGATCACATCTACTTTCCACAGACCCCAGAGCACAGCTCAAGAACTATGCAGGAGTTTTATGCAGAAGCACACTTCCCTGAGGTTTTGGAGGACATAGATTGCACACACAATGGAATAAAAGCTAGTGAACAGGTAAGG
>NC_056728.1:1174650037-1174730037 GCF_019279795.1 Protopterus annectens | reverse complement strand
CAGATGCATTTGTAAATCTAATTGAACATTTATACAAAGGAGCGTTGGCTTATATTAAGGTAGGAACATATGTTTCACAAAAATACCCATTCTTAAAGGTACAAAACAAGGATGTCCACTTTCTCCACTATTATTCACTTTAGTAATGGAGCCTTGGGCTAATTTGATCAGAAACAGTACTGACATAGAGGGTTTTGAAATAGATGAAAATACAACATCCAAAATTCAACTTTTTGCAGATGATGTTCTAATTACATCAGCAGGATCTAATTCTTCTATACAGTCTCTATTTGACAACATGATGAATTTTAAAAGCATTTCTGGTTTAATATTCAATGAAGAAAAAACTAAAATACTACCTATATATACACGAAAAAATATTCTCATTAGTGATTTTACTAAATATGTACCCAATTCAGGTCAGATAACTTATTTAGGTATAATACTATCTAAATATATTAAATCTATTATATATAATAATTATAATACCTGTTTTCTTAATATACAAAATATTTTTAATACCTGGAATAATATGTTTTTTACTATGGAGGAGAGACTTACAATTATTAAAATGATAATATTCCCCAAGGGAAAAAGGATCATTTGTTTATCAAAATAAACCAATTTTGGAAAGTTCCCACCCTAAGGGGTTTTAAAAATGGTAAATTTTACCAATTTTGTTCCGATCGGGTTTTGTATTGAAATATCAATTTTCTACTTAAAAAGCAAAATTTTTAAGAAAAGCTTTGGCAATTTTAAAGCAAAGTGTTATGATTTATGGGGGAAACCAATTAAATTTCTAAATTTTAAATAATTTAATTTTAAATTTTTTATTTCATTTTGCTACATTTGCTTTTTCCTTTGTTTTGTGTGCCAATGATTAAAATTTTTTAAAAAAAAAAGTAAAAAAAATTTTAAATTTGACTGTTTGTTTCAAACCCCCCCCGGAATTTGGGGGGGATCAGCCCCATAGATTAGTAAAAAATTTCCAATAGTAAGTATTTGTACAATAAGGAATTATTGAAAAAAAACAATATCGGGTTTTAATACGTTTTTTTTTTAAAAGGGGTCAAAAAATTTTTTGAATTTTTAACGCTTTTGTGTTCAAAATTTCCAAATGAAACATGTACTATTTCTGCCCCCAATTTTTGATTAATTAGAACAAAAGGGGTTTCCCACAAAAAAATTTTCCCATGTTCGGGTTAAAAAAAGGGCCTTAATTTTTTTGCTGGGTTTTGCGATAAAATGAAATTTATTTTAAAGCTTTTTTTAATTTTTTTTCTTAAATTTTGAGCCTTATCCTAAAAATGGTTCATGCCAAAAAAAAAGTAAAAATTATTTTGGCCCTTTTAAAAGAAAACTCCTAATTATTTATGTTCTCTAAGATTTGATAAGTTCCATTATTCCCATTTGGGCCAAATAAATAATGAAGTTTAATAAAAGATGGTTAAAGGGGTAATTAAGCTGATTTTTTCCAAAGTTAAAACCCTTTTATAAATTTTGAAAAAATTAAAATAAAACAAAGGGAAAAAAAATTTTATTAAGCAATTTTTAGTAAGCTTAAACTGGTAAGGGGTAACTGCATACCAATAAATTTTTACATAATTCTATCTTTTTAAATTGTTAATACGGTTTTGTTTAAATGAAAAAAAATTTGGCTACAAAATTCAAGGCTTTATGATGAAAAGATTTTGGGCCCCCTTTTGATCTAAACGGTATGGTAGTGAATTTGCCATTTTTTAATTAAAAGTTAAGACAAATTTCAATAAATGTCCTTTATTCTCAAATAAAAAGAAGAAATGATTTTCTTGTAACACCAAAATTAAATAAATTTTTTTATAAATATTTAAATTTAAAGAGAAACCAAAAGATTTTAACTTTTTTTCTTAAATCCAACTGCCTCCTTATGTCTCTTTTTAATTTTTTTCTTTTTTTTCCCTGGTCTGGAAATTTAAAAGTTTATCTAAGATTTTTCTTGATATAAATGTTACGATTTTTTTTAAGTTTTCGGTGTCCGAAATTTTTACTGCCGAAGTATAAAAAGTATTTTTGGGTTTTAATTTATATTAAAATTTTAAAATTTTAATTGGGCTGGGGTGGAAAAGTTAACTTGATACTTGATATTTTGATTTTTACAAAGATCAAAAAGCCTTGCGATTAGACACCCAATTGGGATAAAAACATTGAAGTAAAAGGGAATTTTAACCTTTGACATGAAATTATTAGGGGGGGGGGAAAAAATTTTTGGGAAAAAGGGGGAAGCTGGGAACCTTTTATTCCCCCAGGATGAAGGGTTGTAAAAACCTTTTTCCCAAAAGGGCTTTGGTGTTGTTTTTTTTTTTTTGGGGGGGGTTTTGTTGGTTTTTTGGGGGTTTTTTTTTTTTTAACTTGGGGGGGAACAAGAGGGCTCATGGGGGGGGGAAGGTTTTATTGATGGGTAATTGGGAATTACGTCCAAGCTTATGGGGAGGGGGGGAGAAATGCCCCCCCCGGATATGTGACCGCTCTTTGGGGGAAAATTATTTACGGTGATTTTTACCTTTCCCCAAAGAGAGCCCCCTTTTGGGGAGGTTAACCCTTTGTTTGCGGGCCCGGGCCGGGGGTGAAAAATTTCTTATTTAAATTTTCTTTTTGATTATATTGTTTCAATTAACCCGACGGGGTTTAAAAAACTAAAGGGGGAATTTTAAAAAAAAAACCCTTTGAATTTGAGGGTAAAATAGATTTGTTAAATCTTTGCTCACCTTTTTAGGAACACATGTTTTGGAAGTATTTTTAAAAGCCCCACCTGTATTCCAGGCATACAACCCGAAAAATTTTAAAACAAAAAACTTTTTAATAAAATGAAAAAAGGGATTTAAATCCAAACGGTTTTGAAGTTTGCCAAAATTTTCCCAAAAATTTGACCACATGGGGTTTAAAAAATTTTTTCCTTAATAGTTTAAAACTAATTTAATTTTTTTAAACTTTATAATTTATTTAAGGGGAAAAAAAAATTTTTTAAGTGTTTTAAGCCCCAAATAAAAATTGTCCAATTATTATTTTAAAATTAATGATTCAATAATTTAAATTTTATTGTTGAATTTGGCCATGTAAAAGGGCACAACACATCAAACCCCTTTCTTTTTTCCATTTTTTTTATTAGAGAAATGTCGGGTTTTTAAAAAAACCCATATGTTTCAAGGGAAAATAGTTTTTAAGGTTTGGGGTTTTTAAATTTTAACATTTAACAATGGGTCCCAATTCAAAATAATTTGAAAGGTAATTAAAGGTTTTAATTTTAGAGCAAAAGGGGGAGTGTTGAGGATTGGTTTTTTTTGGGATTCCAAAGAATACACCCAACCTATTTAAATGGGGATTAGGCTAGGCTTAAAAACTTAAAAGGTTGCTATATCAAGGACCACAGGGAAACAGAACCCCACAATAATAAAACAAACAACATTTAAGAATGGGGGGAAAATTTTAAAGAAAAATTTTTTAAGATTTCCCCAAAAAATGTTGCATGATTAACAGAAACAGATTATTAGCTTTCTATTTTTCTTTTTTTAACCCCTTAAATCAAAAAATCAGAAAATTTATCCCCTGGGACCTCCCTGGGTGCATATGTTCTCGCCAAATCCCCGATGCTTTCGTTCCCCTAGTTGGGGGAAACCCCAAACTTGTTAAATTTCCTTTAAAATTCTTATTTCTTTAAGCAAGGAAAAACCCTTAACGTGTTTTCTCCCCAAAGGAATTAATTCCAATTGTTATGTTTGCTTATCAATTATGATATACCCTTAGGCATAAAAAATAAAGGGTGCATTTTTTTTCCTGATGAGATTTTTTAATATTATTATCTTTTCCTAAATTTGGGATTTTAAAAAGTGAACTCTTAATTTGTTTTGTCTTTGTTAAAAAAAATTTGGGGGCCCCAAGGGCAATTTTTTTTTTGTTTTTCCCCCCCTATTTTTTTTTTATTTTTTTTTTTAAATTCGTGTTATATTGCGTCCAAAAAATAACCAAAAATAAAAAGGGTGTCCCACTGGTACCTGCCATCCTCCAAGGGGAAACGGGCCCCAGTTAAGAAAATTGTAGTTCCTCCAATTGGATTAAACGTTGAAGTTGCCCAAGCTGGGAGGGTCCCCCCAAACTCTGTAGGGGGTATTTTGTCAGGGCGGAGTTGGGGGGGAAAATAACGGGGGGGTTTCTAGAACTAAAGTTAAAACTGACATTTTGGAAAGGTGACATAGCACGTAGTAAGTGTGGGTGATAAGTTCTGATGGGGACTTTTTCCAGTTTTAAGGGAAAGGGGGTTTCCCCTTGTTTCTGGCACTTTGGGGCCCCCCAACTTTTTTTCCCTTTACTTTTGTCTGTTTGTATGCCTGCATTCGTATGAACTTCCCCTCCAAAGCACCAAAGACCCCAACGTTTTTTTGTTTAAAAAAAAAAAAAAGGGACCTGCCCACAAAAAATTCCCCAGAAAAGCCCCATTTCCCATTTTCATTTAAAGGTTTTCCCTGGATAAACTTTTTCATTTTTGTCATCCCCGGAGTGCCCCAAAGTAGAAACTTTTTTAAATTTTTTTAAAAAAGGGGGTTTTTTAAAAATTTTTTCCCCGGGATTTTGTATAAAATTTTTTAAAATTTTTTCCCCAAAAAAATAGTAAAAAAACCATTGGCCAAAAATGGAAAAAAGATTTCATTTTTGCCCAGCTTTGAGGGGTTCTTCAAAATACGTGCTAGTAAAGTGACCACTTTTTTTCCCTATGTCAAAAAGAATTTTTTAATTAGTGAGTATTTGGTTCCCCAAACCAAATGTGACACCGGGAAAAGAGAATCAAAAATTCGAAAAGGAGCTTGGAAAAAGTTAAAAATTTAAAGTTTCGGTTTAAACTTAATTCCAAGGTTTGAGAAATTACTGGAAACTGTTTTTTCAGGATGGGATTCGTTTGGAAAAAATTTATTTCAAAATTTTTAATTTTAAATAAGTTAACGAAAATGTTTTTTTTCCTCCATTGCTTTTAGCCATACCTTTTAAATATCAGAAAGCATTTTTTGCAAAAACAGAGATAAAGGAACTTATTGCCGTTTTCCGATTTTTAAGGGTTTATTTCCCGGCCCTTCCTCCCCAGTGGCAAGCAAGAAAGCTGGCGCTTAAAATTGAGAAATAAGAGGGTACCCAAGAAAAGTGGCCCCCACCCCCCAAAAAAATAGGATATTCCTTTTAAAATTGTTTTTTTATGTTCCCCCTTCCCTTTTGTTTGTCTTTTTAAAAGAGGAAGGGAATTCCTTTACAGATTAAAAAGTAGTTCCAGAAATCTAGGCGAGGGATTTTCGGGAATGTTTCCTGTTAAATCGGTTGAAAACTTTTTTGAAGGAAACTCCTTCGCAAAGGGTGGAAATTTTTTAACCACATTATCCTCCCTTTTTTAAATTGCGGTTTCATTTAAAGGTTTGACAATTTGCCAATTTTCTTAAAAAAAACCAGAAAAAAACAGTTTAAATTAAAAAATGCTAATGGAAATTTGGATTTGGATTTGAAATTATTTTTCCCTCCCCGGATCTTAAACCTCTTTTTTCCCAAAAACCATAACCCTTTTCTCAGAAAACTGCGCCCAAAAAAAATGTTTCAGAAAGTCGACTAAAGAATTGTAGCAAAGGAAAATTCATCTGCCAAACACAAATTTTTCAGATTAGGACTAAGGTTTGTAAGATATGTTCTTTGTGAAATCAGAAAGAGAAAAACACAATTTAAAAACTTTTTTCATTGAAACTTTACCATAGAGCCCGAGCTCCAGTGGATTCAGGAAGTTAAAAAAAAATTTAAACAAATTTCTTTTTTTAGGTTCACTTTTTTTATTTTGAGGGTTTTTAACAATTTTCGATTTCAAAGTTAAATTAACAGTTTTAATTTATGGCTTTAAATGAACCAGGTGACAAATTTTTAACCTTTTCACCAAACCTTTTTTAGGCAGCCTTTAAAGTTGCTGGTCACAATTGGGAAGCAGAGATGGAAACTGGTTATTAAAAAGTAAATTTTTGGGGAAAAATCCATGGTTTTCAGGAGTTTTGGCACCCATCTGTGGGACTACAGAAAAAATATACAAAAGAGCTAAAAATCTTAGAAAAAGAGCCTTACATGGGCCAAGTTTTACCATGAACCTACAGTAAAAAAACCTGTGAGATTTACCTTGTGCCTTAAATTTTTAAGTCACAAGTGTTTTTAATTTTTTTCAGACTTCCGAAGTTTGAACAATCTGGCCCGAGTGCTGGTTTGAGGTTTTTCTAAACATCTGGAAAGGGGTTTTTGGGTTGTTGGGGTGTGGGGTTTGGGGGGTTTTGGGGGTTTTGGGGGGTTTGTGGGTGGGGGGGGTTTTTCCCCTTGGTGAGGGATGTAAGGGATAAGGCACTGCCAAATGGAATTATTCCCAAGGGAATGTTTTTAAGCATTAGCTTTTTGACATAATTTTAAACAGAAGTTTTCCTGATACAATGTGTTCTCCAGACTGGAAAGAAGAAAAAGGGGAAATTTTTAATAGGGGAAAACGTTTTGCGGGGTAAAAAAAATTTTTAAAAAAAAATGATTAAAAAATTTTTAGCTTAAAGCCCAGTTTCCAAAAAAGAACCATTTTTTATCCGGGGTAGCAAACCAGAAATCCCACAGGAGGTTTCAAGAAAGGGCCTGCAACCCCGGGTTTATTGTAGAATACTTTAAAACCCAAAAAACTTACGGGGAACGAAAAGTTGGCAAGCATTTGTGGACCCTTTTGTTAAGCATATATATGTCATAACCTTTTTTATTTATTTTTTTTTTCCCAAATGAAAACAGAAAAAATTTAATAACTAAAAAAACTAAGAAAAGAATTTTTCAAGTTTCACCCTTTTTAAAATTTTTTTTAAAGAAAAGTAACTTTAAGGAATTTTTAGTTAAAGATTATTAAAAACAATTTACATGAATATAAAAAGTTTTTTTACAGTTTTTTTTAAATTTTTAAGTTTTCATTTTTCCAAAAAGGGTTTAAAAAAAAAGGGGGTTGTTTGATTTTGCAAATGGCCATTTTTTTTTTGGATGAAGTTCTTGAAAAATGTTTTAAAAAAGGGGTTACCCAAAAAATTAATTATTTTAAAATCCAAGTGTTAAAAAAAAGGGTAAGGGGCCCTTTTTGGTAACCTGGGAAAACAATTTTGGGGAAAATAATAAATAAAAAAAAATTTTAAATTTCAAAACCAACAACTTAATTTTATTTCCCTAACTCTTTTTAAAAATTTAACCCTTTTAAAAAAATTTTGGGTTAAAAGGGTTTTTTTTCTAAAGTGCTAATTTAATAGTTTTGGGTTTTCCTTTTAGGGAAAAAAAAAAAAACCCATATTAAGAATTTTTTAAATCAATCCTTAACTAAAAGCCAAAAAAGGGGATTTTTGTGGTTTATATATAAATATTAAAACCTTTTAATGGGGCTTTTTTGTAAAGAAAAGTAAACTTGAGACTCCAATTTTATTTACTTCAGAATTTTTTGTTTTCTTTTGGGGAAAACAAAGGTAATAAAAAAGGGAATATACTTAAACTTTTAAAGCTAAAAAAACTTAAAAATATTTGTTGGATACGTTTTTTTTTAAGTATTTAGAAGGTCAAAAACCAGGGGGGGTCATCCCTTTAAATTGAAGGGGTTGTGGTTTTGGTTTGTTTGGCTTGTGTGTTTGTGGTGTTTGTTGTGGGTTTGGGTTGTGTTTTTTTTTTTTTTTTATTTTTTTAATTTTGAAAAACAGGCATGCTTTTTTTAAAAAAGTTAATTTTGGGGTTAAAAACATTTTTAACATTTTTTTAAATTTTGTTGCAACAAAAATAATGTATTTTTGGGGTGGGAAATTAAATTTTTTTTAAAATGACCTCTAAAAAGGGCTTGTTTTTAGTGGTAGGTTTAAAAATTTTTTGGGGCTGTTTTTTATTTCTTTTTATTTTTTTACAATTTTTTTTTTTTCCTTTTCTAGCATGGTGACCAATGAACTAATGATTTTTAAACCCTGGATTAAGGGGTTGGATTTGTTATCAAAAGGGAACTATCAACCTTGTTTTTAAACATTTCCCGTGGGTTGAAATTTAGCCAACGTTTACAAAAATTTCCAACTAAAATATAACAAAAGGGGTTTTCCCCCCAAAAGAATTTCACCCCGCCCGGTTGTAATAAAAACCTTCGGGATTAAATTTATAATTCCAATATTTATCCAATGGCTTAAAATTTTCCGGGGCAAAAAATTAAAAAAAGGGTTCCCAATTTTTAACAACCAGATTGGGTTAGGAAAAAATTTAATGTTTTTATTTCAAATCAAAGGCCATTCACTTTAAACTTCCAAATCAAAAAGTAGAAAAATAAAAATTATATTGCCTTTTAAAAATTAAGAAACTAACTCAGTTCTTTTTTCCAAATGTATTAAAAAAAATGCCCCCAAAGGTTTCCCCAAGGAAATATCCTTCTTGACAAAAGTTTAAAGCTTTGTCCTTTTTAAACAAGCATTTTTTTTGAGTTTTGAATGGTCAATAAACAAATAGATTTTTGAAACAAAATTTAGAATTCTTACTAAGCCAATTGATTTTTAAGGAGGTAGATTGGGAATTTTCTCCATAAAAAAAACTATTGAAATTTGTTGATAAAAAAAATTTAAAATAACGGGAAATTTCCATATGCCCCCCCAAATCCATCCAATGAAAAGGGTTTTCCTTTAGGAAGGAAACACGAATTAGAAGGGGTTTTTTTTTAAAACCCTGGTTGGGAAATTACAAAAAGGATTCAAAAAAAAACCAAGATAACAAGAATGAATCAAAATGCCCTTAAGGGGCCCTTTTACTCCTTCAACGCGAAAAAATTCCAACTGGAAAAAACGTCCCCAATTCAAAAAAAAATTTAAAAGTAAGAGGTAAATCTTTTTGCCCCGTAAAATTTTTCCTCTCCGGGGGATTTAACGAAAATTTTTCCCTTTTTTTTGTACCAGAAATTTTGTGCTTTTCAAAGGGTTTTAAATTTTGTTCCAGAAAACCCATTTACTGGTGTTTTACAAGGCATATCCCAGAAATTTTTGAAATTTTTAACAATTTTCCAGTTTTTCATTCTAATATGCCTTAGATAAGCCTTTTTAATCAGCATTATTTGAAAATTATGAATATATTCTTTATATGAGGAAATTTTTAAAAACACCCCAAAAAAAAAAGGGTTTCTAAAATATTTAAATTTTATAGTGCATGAAGCCCATAAATGGGGTCTCAAAAAAATTTTTAATAAATTTAAATCTGCATTCATACTTGGAACAAATAAAACAACCAAAGAAAATTAAATGGTTAAGTGCATTTCAAGGGAGACCCCGGGAAACTTAAATTTTTTAACTTGCCATCCCTTTTACTCCTGTTTTTTATCCAAAAATTCAAAAATTGGGCAACCCCGGCCCTTTTTAAAACAAGAACAAAACTATGAGTGAAAAATGGGTACTGGAAAAAGAGTTTGTTGGAGGACAAATAGGGCCTTTTTTGGCTAAAATTTAAAAATTTTTTATTTTTTAAGTTTTTAACAGCAGATTTTAAGGTCAAACAATAAAAATTTGGGTTAGGGGGGGGTTAAATTTTTAAATAAACATTTTTGGGTCTGTTAGTTTTATTATTTTTTTAAATTTTTTGGTTAATTTCTTTTGTTAAAAGCAAATTTTTAAAAAAGGGTTACTCCCCCCCAGGGGGGACTTTCAAAAAATTTTTTTACATTTTTTTTTAGAATTTTCCAAAAGGGGGTTTATTTTTTTCCCCCAAAAATGAACTTTTTAAATTAATAGTGAACTGAAAAAAAATTTGTTGCGTTTTTTCCTTTTTCCCCTTTTTAAAAAATTTTTACTTTTCATTAAAAGTCAAATTTTTTCTAATTTTTTTTTAAAGAGTGTTAAAAAATTTTGCCTCAAATGAAATCTTTTCTTTCCTTTTTCATTTTTTTTTTCACCCTTTTTCCAGAAAAATTTTTAAAAAGGTTTTTGCAATGTCAAAAACCATTGGGAAATGTTACATTGAAAATTTTTTAGATTCCCCTAAAAAATTTTCACTCATTACACTAAAGTGACATTGAAAAACCAGGCCAAGGGTTTTTTAAACCCGGTAGTGGTAACTTCATGGTAAACATTCAAAAAACAATAAAATTTTTAAATTTTAAAAATTTTAAAACTTAATTTATTTTTAAACCCAATTTAAAATTTCCCAAATTTTAAAAATTTTTTAAAAATTTGGCTTTTTTTTTAATATCAATTTGAAATATTTTTTTTTAAATGTTATGGAAACAAAAAATATTAAGAATTTATTTAATCAAAAATTAACTCAAGCCAAAAAATTTTTAAATTGGGGGGTTACTTAAATAAAAAGGGCAGGCTCTTTTAAAAAAAGGTTTTTTAAGAAAAAAAGAAAACTTAACTCCAAGTTTTATTTGTTCATTTTTTGCTTTTTCTTTTAGGGAAAAAAACTAATAAAACAACAATTTTGAGCTAAATTGATATTAAAGGAAAACCACAAATGAGCCAAATATTTAAATTTCCCCTCCTTTTTTTAATTTTCAAAGGTACAAAAAACCCTAGGGTGGTCTATTAAATTGAAGGAAGAATCCTTGGAAATTTAAAATGGTTTAGTCTACCCTGGAAAAATGAAAGGTTTTCTGTAAGTTTTTTGAAACTAAGTTTAACTAAATGTAGAATTTTTTTTTAATGTTTTTTTAATTTTTTTTTTAATGGTTTTAAAAACACATTTTATTTTTGGAAAAATTAATGTGTTGATTTTATTTTTTAAGGGCGGGTTCTTTAAATTTTGTTGTTAATAAGTTTTAGAAAGTTTTGGGATATATGCAAATTTTTTTTGAAATGACCTTAAGGTATTGTTTTTATCTGAAACCAACTTAAATTCCTTTCATACTCGGATTTTTACTTTTTTTTTTTTAAATTTTGGCTTTTTTTTTTTTCTGTGGGTTCAAAAATAATTGTGAAAATTCCCCTTGTAGGTTGACTTTGAACTGTTTTGCAATGTTATCATAGAAAGAAATTTGACTCCACTTAGGTTCTTTCCCCCAACATTAGGTGTTTTAAATCTTTGATAGTAGCACAATTATTTCCCCTTAAACTTTTTGCATGCCAAAAATAAACAATAGAGCACCATTAACTGTGCACTGCACATTTTAAGCAAAACAATTTTTAGGTACAATTTTTATGTTTTGGTATTGTTTACAGATTGTTCAGATATGTTGATCAATTATTGTATTAATGTCCTCATGGAAAAAACGGGCTGTGTTACAAGTGTTACCTTTACAAAACATACTTTTTTCATGAAATTTTTATTAGATTGTGCTGTGTTTACTTTTTTCACATGAGTTGAAGCTGTTCATGGAAATGAAGTGCGATTTGTTTATGAAATTTACGGTATACTTGGAAATAACATCAAAATGTTGAAGAACTTTCTCAAGTAAATTTCCCAGGCCCAATTATTCTTAAAATATGTTTTTCTGAGAAAATCAAGGTGTTCCCCCCACACATAAGATTTTTTTTCCTGTGAATGATGAACATCTCCACAGTTTTTTAAATTTTTTACAGGGGTGGCTTTCCCTTTTTTTTATTCAAGGGATTGTTTGAAAACAATCTTTGATGTAATGATTGTAAGGTATTAAATTTTTTTTAAAGACCCATGTGTTTTGTGTTTGTTTTGTGTTTTTGTTGTGTTTTGTTTTTTGTGTAGATTTTAAAAAAAATTTTTCATTTTCAACCATTTTTTTTTGGAAATGAATTAATCCATGTTTTTTGCATATAACTTTACGGGGCATGTCTCTGTCATGATTGTCACTGATTGGTACTGGTTGTAAAAAATTTTTAAAAAGGAAATTGGTTGTTTGGGAAGTGAAATTAAAATGGAAAACCTTTCCAAAAAATTTAAAATTGACTCCCACGGGGGGATAAAATTTAATTTCCTTTAGTTCTTTCAAATCGGGTTTTTGTGTTTCAAATCCTTTTTATTAAATTTGTTTCAGTTATTGGGGCCCCTTTTTTCCCCTTTACACAGGTCAATAAACTTGGGGTCATTCTTTTCGGGGATTGAAGTAAGACAACTGCATTTAAAAAAATCTTCAATCACTGGCTTAAAAAAAAAAAGATTTTTCCCAATCAAGCCAAATTTTCGGGACTTGTTAAAAGAAAAAAAAGTGCTGTATCCCTTTTACATGTTTTTCAACACGCTTACCATGTTTCTTTTCTCAAAGATGCATCTTATACTTCCTTGTATTCAAAAATGAAAAGGGGAAAAATTATTTCTTCAAGCTAAGGTTTTTTTTTTCAAAAAATTACCCTTGTTTATGTTTTATAAAATTTTTTTACAGAAACTTTTTTCACTTTCAGTTTTACAGATAATTTCATAAAACATTTCTTATTTATGCATACGGGGCCCTTTTTACATTTCGGGTTTTTCTTTTGAATTTTTTAGTTCCTTCCAACACCCCATTTAAACTGTAGTTGTGATTTCCTAAAAATTTGAAGCATAAAGTTTAATTTGTTTACTTTTTAAATTAGTAGTTTTTATTTTTACTAATTTTTCAGAATAAGAATGCTTGTTATTAATGTTTGGGGGTGAAAAACCCCTTTTCCATGGGTCTCTTGTTTCAAAACAGCCCCTTTTGTTTGGTTCAACCCTGTAATTCATTTTCTTTATAATGCTAAAGTAAAACAAAATTTCAGTACATTTTCATTTTATTTAACATTATATTTTAATTTTTTTATCCCATAAGGATTATGCCTTGCAAATGTTATCTCAACCACTTTTTATTAATATGTTAACAAAACCCCCTTTTTTTACATTGTTTATTCCCCTCAACCCCTTTGACCATTTTTTTAAGAATATTAAATTTTTCATTGGTTTTTAAAAACATTTTTTGGCTTTTTTTTAAAAAATTTTTTTAAATTTCAGTTTGTGAATGAAAATTTTACCTTTCCCCCCCTCTTATTTATTTCTGAAATCTTTTTTGTGTACAGCCCCTGTTTTCTTATTCAAAATTCTTTAAAGTTTGTTTAGACTGGGTAAATTGTCAAAAGGGTTTTTTTTTTACACGGATTTAAAACATTTTTCAAGCCCACCATTTTGCTGCCAAAAAAGGTGCAAAATGTGTAGGCTAGGCCCTACAAGTTAATAACCCCGGGGGTTCTGGTTCCATTTTCTTCAATTATTTTAATTTTTCAAGACAATGGAAATTGGGAAATGCTTTTCAGGTTACAGGATACTATTTTCATTTAATTTTTCATATATTTCCAAAAAAAAATCCTAAAATAATTCTTTTTTGGGAAAATTTTTTGGAAATTTTAAATTTACTTTAAACTTTTCCCCTGTCAGCCCTTTATTTTTAAAAGACTTCTTCTTTTGTTTTGTTATTTTAAATGTCTTTTCTAAAAAAAGAAAACAAAATAAAATTTGCCATTAATGAAAAGGACATAAAAAAGATGCTTTACATGGTAAAAAAATAGGGTAAGGTAAACTTTTTTAAAATAATGATGATAAAAAATTTCGTTATCATGTTTGTAAAATCAAAGGTAAAACAGTGTTGAAAAATTTCCCCCAAAAAAAAGGGTTTGAAACCCAAATCATCCGGAAAATAAAAACAAAAAAAATACAGAAAAAAAATGCATTTAAATTATTATTAAAAAAACTAAGAAATAAAAATCATTAACTTTAAAGGTATCTACGGTTTTGCCCCTGAATTAACTGCTTGTATTTTTGGGTACAAAACTGAAAATTTTTCTTATTCAAATCTGTATTAAAATTAATGGGGTCATTTCATAAGTTAATATAAACAAATTTGGTAATAAAAATGTTATTGACAATACAAATTCCTCGGTTTTCCCGGATACATTCAGTTTTCCTAAAAAACTTTTGCTAAAAAATGTCATTTTTAAAAAAAAAAATAAAAAATTTTAAGTCCCTTGCAAAAAAAAAATTTTGCAAGGGGTATAAAGTTTTTTTTCCTGGGTCAAATCCTTGCAAAAGGGTAAAAATGAAAAAAATTTTGTTTTTCAAGAAAAGTCCAATTTGGGAGGTTTTTAAAAAGAAAAAACAAATTGTAATAAGGTAACTTTTTAAATTTACATATGAAAAATAAAAAAAGGGGAAAAAAAATTTTGAAAATTTGGATTAGATTATAATTTTAATTTTTAATAAAATTCAGAAACTGCAATATTTAATTCAGTTATTTAAAAAATGGATTAAATAGAACCCCCCCCAATTAAATGATAGGGGGGGACAGCCCTCAAAAAATAACAAAAATAAAACTTTTCCCACAGTCTTTTTATTCATTTTTTCCAAAATTCTAAGCTAAAGATTTAATTTACAAATGCCCATGTAAGGGAAAAATTTAAAAAGGATGTTAAAAAAACTAGAAATATGGTAAAAGCCAACCTAAATTTCCATAATGTTTTTTGGGGTTTTTTTATTTCATTCCTTTTTTATTTAAGTATTGTTTTGCCATTTAGAAAAACTTTTTTTTTTTGTTAACCAAAAAATTTAAACCCCAACCCCTTTTTACAAAACCCCAATTTAAGTAACAATTTCAATTATTTTTGGATAAGAAAGCAAAATATTTCTGTGAAAGCGTGAACCAGTTGTAAAAAATTGGCTAAAAAATGTTGTATTTTTTACATGCAAAAGAAAATTTTAAATTTTTTTTATAACCAATAACTGGGGGTCATAAAATTCCAAAAAATTGAAAAAAATTTTGGGTTTTTCTGAAAAAATTATATGGGGAAAAAAATTTTTATCCCTTCTTTTTTAAAAAAACCCCAATAAACTTTTGTTTTAAAACAGAGATTGCAATATGCCCATTTTAACTGAATTAAACATTTAAATTTTTTATTTTATTTTTCCAAATTTCAAAGAAAAAGGAAAAAAAACCCTGGTAATCTCTGAAAAAATGATGTACCAACATGAATATAAAAAGAAAAACTGCGGGGAAAATATTTTTTTTTGTATTTTAAAGCCACACATGTAAACAAAAAAATAAATTGAATATGCAATGAAAGAAAAGTACGAAATGTGCAATAAAAATAAATTAGTTTAAAGGGTCAAAGCTTTCATTCCTTATGCAACCTTTGTCTGAAATTAATTTTTTGGTTTAAAAAAACCTTAAAAAATGTTAGGGGTTGCCCATCTTTAATTTATTAGCGGGTTTAATTCGGGTTGCTGCCTCTTTTGTCCAGTTTAAAAAATTTTAAGACCCCAATGATTTAAAAGGATTATCAAAAAAACTTGGGTGATCTGGGGGGGGAAGAAAGCTAAAGTTTGCAATTGATTAGGGGCCCGGGGGGAAGCTGCAAAACCCACCCAGTAAACAAATTATGTGAGAACTTTAGATCTGATGAAAACCCCAAGAAAGGGGGGTTTAAATGGGTGTGGGTGTTATTATTCTCTTTTAAATAAAATGTTCCATTGGGGAAATTATTTTCTAACCCCAGAAAAACAAAGCCATCGGGAAATTTATTAATAAAATTCCCTTTTCCAATTTTTAATAGAAAAAAAAACCCCCGGGTGAACAGGAAAGGGATAATAGGAAAGATACCATTTTAAAAATTCGGTTGCTGAAACCCCCAAGGGACACCTGCTTAGGTAAATTTTTTCTGCCCACATGGACAGTGATTCAAATTTTGAATGATTTAAAACTCTAATGGAAATATTATTTCATTTATACGGGCTTTTCCCCTGGGTTTATAACCAGCCAGGGGGTTTTGGTTTCCCCCTTTTAAATTAATTTTCACCCCTTTTTATTTATTTTTCCTTTCTAAATACAAAATGAAAAAGGGAAACCACATTCCCATCCCTATAAATTTTTAAGGACAATAGGATTCCCCTAATAGGGGATTTTATTCCAATAAGGGGCCCTTGGGGGTTATAAAGCCCTCCACTGTTAATTTCACAGGTTAATTTGAGATGTATAAAGGGATTTTTTTTCTGATGCAGTACCAAATTCTTTGGTGGTTTATTCAGGAAGCCCTCTAAAGGGTTATGCCACTAGTGAGCTGGTTTCTTTCCCCCAATTGGCATCTGTTTACCCTTAGGGTAGGATTTTGGGGGTCCCCATTCTGCAGGTGCGGAAGGCTAAAAGGGCTTGTCTCAATTTGGGGAGAGGGATAAAAAAGACCATGATTAAACTGATGTGAATTTATGATTGGTGGGAATATAAAATTTTTCAACCCTTTTTGGGCCACTGGGCAAAGGAAGTTGCAAACCCCCCAGGCCCAATTATTTTGTACTTAAGGGTTTACTTATGTTTTTTGTGGGATTTTTTTTCCCAAAAGGGGGATAATAAGGTTTTTAGCTTAATTTCACCAGTTTCTTTTCAGGGGCCCTTTTGGGGGATCTTTTCGGCTAGAGAAAGCAGGAGCATCGAAATTGGAAAAACCTTCCTGGGCCTTTTCCCCAAAAAAAATAATCTGAAAAAAAGGGGCCCCCGGGGGGGACCAGTAAGGTTTATTTGAAGGTCCAAATTTAACCTGTGGGTTCTGTTTGGCCAGGCCCCCATCTATGCTGGGGTTTTAAAAGCGGTCTTATCAAATGCCATGGGGATTGTACGTTTTTGGGGGTCCAAGGCTTTGGAACCCCCCTTGCACTGGAACCTTGGCTCATGACACACATGAGAAACCGGCACAACTCCACTGAACAAGAATACAAAGATGGCCATGCTCAGATTTGGAATACCATAGAACATGTATTCAGTTTGCTCAAATCAAAGTTACAATGTCTAGATATATCAGGAGGTGCCCTGCAGTATAACCCTACCACCTCTGATGAAATACAACCAGCCTACTCCATGTTACACAATATAATTCTCAGGAAACAGCTTCAAAAAGAAAAAATGGGGCAAGACCACATTTTCCCAAAAAGGGGGGGCCCCCCAAAAAAAAAAAAAGGGGGGGGGGGAAAAACCCCCCCCGGGGGGAAACCCCCGGGGGTTAAAGGGAAAAAAAATTTTCTGACTACCTAAGTAAAAAGCTAAGAGCCAAAGTGCATACAAATATTAAAACTGATGCCTGCAAAACTACACAACCTTTACTTAACCATGTAATGGCTGTGGTGTGTTAGCATCACCCAACAACTACCTCCAATGACACATTTTGTAGCCTTAGTATTAACAAGGTAGGTCTGGAGTTTATATGGAAAAATATAGTTGCACAACTAATTTCTGCCATATACAAATTCTTATGTGTCCCTATAGTAAAACACATCCCTGGTGTACAGTAATGTCAGTAATAGCTTATAACTGATGTTTGCAGTATAAAGCTATAGATTTTGTCCAGTGCTGTGCATCAAGCATTTCAGTTGACCACTGTATATAAAGCAGTGAGCATGTGAATGGTAGTATCATTTGCACAAGTATGCCAATGAGCAATACTTAAATGTCTACTTGCATTACAAAAAAAAAAAAAATTTTTTAAAAAAACCCCCCAAGGGGGAAAAAATTTTTTTCAATTTTAAAAAAAAAAAAAATTTCTTTTCCCCCAAAAAATTTAAGTTAAAAAAAGGTTTCAAAGGATGGGGCACAGTCATCATCACTTGCACAGGGTGGGGGTACAGGAGGGCGAGTCTGACATGAAAGAAGTGAGTGTGTGCAAGTAAAACAAACATGTATTCCTTAAGCAGTCAATTTTCAGGGCCAGTAGCAAAATATGTGTAGCAGTCAACAGTACTACTTAGATAAGTAGTGTGTGTGTGTGTGTGTGTGTGTGTGTGTGTGTGTGTGTGTTGGGTTTTGTTGGTTTTGTGTGGTTTGAAGAAATTTTTAAGTTGTGGTTTGCTAAAAAAAACCCTGTTTTTGCTTTCATTAGGGAATTCCCAGCATGGAGACTGCTTTACAAATTCCCCGCCAGGAAATGCCCTACCAGGATTTGCTACTAAATGATAAATTTGGGGGGTTTAAAAAAAAATAAAATGCAAATGGTGTTCCCTGCAATACTGGGTGTGGAACTGCAACACGATGGTGCATGGAATGTACCCCCCGGAAAGGGGTTTGATGGTAATTTTCAACAGGAAAGTGGATGAACTCCTAGCCATGTATAACCCTCCCACGTGTTCCCTTAAAACCCAGGGTGCAATTTTCTCCAAAGTTAGCCCCAATTTGGAGCCCCCAGTCAAACCTAAGTTGCATATCTTTACTTTTAGGCCTCAATAAACCCCCCAATGGCCCACACAAAATTTCACCTCTCTGCAAAATCAAAAAGGCTGGCAGCACCCCCTCTGAGCAATTAAAAATTTTTGCAGAACCACCCGATTTATGGGGTTAATTCCTGTTTTAAGTGTAACCCCTCCCCCCAATTGCAACCCCCTTTTTCTGTGTAGACCGGCCCGGATATGCAAAGGGATAACTTGGGTTAAAAGGGCTTCTGGACTAACCCCGTGTCAAAATTTGGGTCTCCCCAAAAGTCCTCTTATTGTTCCACACCCAATGAGTACTTGATACAGGGGGGGAAATTTACACCCAGGAGGACCAAATAAAATAAACAACCAAAAGGAAAGGGAAAGAATAAAAAAATTTTTTAAAGAAAATTAATTTCAAAAAAACATATCTAACAAAGAAAAAAATAATTATTGAAAATCTACCTTTTGCAGTTAAGAAAAGAAAGAGTGCTTCAATAGGGGATGAAAACGAACCGTTTGGGTTCAAAAAGAAAAGGGGAAAGAAACAAAAATTTTTTTTAAAAAAAAAGACACAAAAAACTTTTCGCTGGAATAAACCACTCATCTTTCTTCTTTCTTACCCCCCCCCTCCCTTTTTTTTATTATTTTTTTCCCCCCTCATACAAAAAAAAATTTTAAAAAATTTAAAAATTAAAAAAAAGGGGGTTTGGGTTTTTTTTGGGGGGGGGATTTTAAATTTTTTGGAAACTGGAAGATGGGAGTGAAACTTGGGGATTTAAGAGTAAATAAAGTTTTGTGAAAAAGGTGGTTAGGATTAAATTGGACGAAATATCGTTTTAAAAGTTGGTTAGGCAGGAAATAAATAATTTTTTGGAAAAAAGAAAATGTAATTGGTTTTGGGATATATCAGGCCCTAGTTTTTTTTTTGAAAGTGGCCATATTTGGTTTAACCCGTTGACCCCGCCAGAAAAGGGTAGGTTGTATTGTTTTTTAAGGGTGAAGTTGTTTGTTTGTTTTTTTGGGGGAGGGGGTTTTTAATTTGGGGTTTTCTTTATGAAAAAAAACTGGAAAAAAATAATTCCCAAAAAATTTGGGTGTGTTTTCACTGTCTAAATTGAATCTTATGTGTTCTTAATAATACCCCCTAAAAAAATTTTTTTTAAAAATTATGAGGGAAAAATTTTTTGTGGTTTGTGTTTGTTTTTTTAAGGAAAAAAAATTAAAATTTTGGACTGATTATAACACGGTTAATACAATTTTTTCAATTCAAAATCCCTGATTTTTTAAAATTGCCCCCTGTAGATCTTCACTTGAAAAGCTTTTTTTTAAGTGTTCAGAAACATTTTTAAAGGTCAAGAAAAATGAAAGATGGGTCCAACGCTGTGGAAAATCAGCTAAAAAGTTTATATTTGAAATGCAACATATGGAAAAAACACAATGTTAAAAAAAAAAACCATACAGCACAAGATTGTTAAAAAAGGTTTTAAAAAATAAAAGTTTAAAATTTTGGGTAAACACTCCCCCCCTCCCTTAGCTTTAAAGGCAGATTCGTTCCAGGGCTTATATGAAAAAAAATAAAGAATTTATAATTCCAAATCTGAAAATGAACAGGTAAAATTTAAATTAACCCTTGATGACAATTTAAAACATCGGGGAAACCTAAATTTTAAGGGAAATTCTGACTCGGAAAAATGGGGGGGCAATAGTTTTTTAAGGATTATTGTGGAGGAAAAACCAAAAAACCGTATACATTGTGCTTTTAACAAATTCTATTTATTTTATAGGGATCTCCCGAGGATTTTAAACCCCCAGAATTTTGGGGTTTCCCCCTTTAATTACCCCCCTTTTTAGAACCCTAATGTCCCGGAAACTTTTGTTTCCCCCCCACCCCAAGGGATTTAAAAGGTTTAAAAGTTGTAATGTAATTTAATCTTTTTTAAACATAATTTTACAGGAACATCCCTCCCGCAGTCCATTTTTTTTGGGAGGGTTTAACCCAACAGTTAATGGTTTTTTTTAGGGGGGCTGTCCCCAATTCTTTGGAATGGGCCTTTTTAGGCGGATATCAAAGGAGTTTAACCTACACTGGGGTTTCTTGTTAGTGCAGGGACTGTTTAGGATGTCCCTTGGTGAACTTTTTGGTTTTTTAGGGCATGCTTGAAGGTAACTGAAAGGGGTTGTATTAAATGGGCTGATGAGGAAATGGGGGCCCAAAATCTTTTGATCCTTTTTGAAGGTGGGCCCCAAAAAAGGGTTTTCTAAACTTTGCAATGTGATTATAAAGGAAATTCTATCTATTGGGGCCCCCCCCTATTGTCCCATTTGGGGTCCCCTAGGGTGTTTGTGGGACTTTGCCAAAGGGGGGATTGACTTTTTCAAGCTTAGGAGTTTTGAACCCGGTATCCTCCAAAATTTTGGAAGATCCTGTGTGCTGGGATAAAACCCCCCCGTTTAAAAATTTTTCCCCTATCCCCTTTTTTGCCTGTATCGCAAGATACCCCAAAGGAGGGGGGGAACGAGCCCTGGGGCTATTGACTGGTTTGATCTGTAGCCCCGAATCCCCTGTGGGTTCTTCCTGGCCTTAAAACCCCCTTTTGGCAAAGGGTTTAGTTTACTGGTGGCTTGTCTTAAAAGAAGGGGAAAGGTGTTAAGGTTTTTTTGGGCAGGACTTTGACCCTTTCCCTTTATAGTTGGAAATTTAAAGAATCCCCCATTTGGGGGCAATTGTTAACAAAGGAATATATCCTTTTGGGTTCCCAATTCTTTTAAAGGTTCCATTAGACTCCATAGTTGAGGTATGGTTAAGGGGATAGTTGGGGTTTTGAGCCCCCTTTTGGAGGGTAACCATTCGTGACCCTTGGGAATGCCTGTGGGGAGGTATTTGCAGTTGATGGGGATTTTTCTTTGGCTTGTGTAACACAGTGGGACAATTTCCTTAGCTGGTTTTTTCTTTGGAACTGTTTTAAGAGTGCTTATTTTTGGGCTCTACATTTTCTGGATGGATGGGACTTTTGGGGGGAGGGGGGGTTTATGCCGCTGGGAGTTGGCATATCAGGGAGTGTTTTTGGCCTTTGTAATCCAAGAGCTGGTTCCACAAATTTTTCCCTCTAAAAAACCTTTGGGGATCTTTGGGGTCCGGTTACCCAACTCCCCTTAAATGAGGGATCAAATTTTTGGAATTCAATGTCTTCCCCCTTTAGATTTTATTTTTTTTTTTTAGCCTCCCAGTTTGCGTTTATGGCAAGTCCCCAGCAGGGTTTCTTGGGGCGGGATACCAAACCTGCATTCTTTGGGTGCCCTGAAGCTTAGTAAAGGTTTTAGTTGGAAGTTTCCCTTTTGCTGGGGTTTGAAACTTTACCCGGGCTTTAAAAGAAGTTTGTTTTGGTTTTTAAGGGTTTTTTCCAGGGGTGGGGCAGTTAATTCCTGTTTGTTTTTGGCAATTGTGAGGGGGGATTGGGGAAACCGTTGCCCATGTTGGGATACCCGGGCCTAGTTTTATTTTGGGTTTGCCCTTATCCAGGGGTTTGAGTTTTAAAAAAAGGAAAAATTTGGGGGAAAAATCTTGGGGTTTCCCTTAATTTTGGGAATTAAAAAACCCCCAAAATTTGGTGTTTTAGGACCTTTTTGTTTCCCTTTTCCAGGGGTCTCCCAATTTATCTGTACAAACTCTTTGAAAAGCTTTTGCCCGAGTTCAGGGGGGTTCTGGTTGCTTGATAATGGGGTTGGGGGTCCCTTTTGAAAAATCAGGTTTTGATTTTTTCGGGTTTTTTAAAATGGGTTGATTTCCTGGTAGTTGGGGTGCTTTTTAGTTAAAAAGGTTTCTTTCGTTTCGATTTTTCCAACTGAAGGGGGTTGAGTCACATTTTTGGGGTTTGACCTGGGTTGGGGAACCCTGTTTTTGTTTTGTGCATTTTAGAGTGGGGTTTTCTTTTGAGTTGCCAAAAGGACAGGGGTAAACCCGGATTTGCCAAAGGGGGGATATGAAGTCTCAGAAAATGGTTTGAATTCATAGGTGGGTGGTCCCCTTTAAGAACAAAAAACGCCTTTTTGGGAAAATTATAATTTTTTCTTTTCCATGGGTTATTTTGGTGACGGGGCATCGGGCGGGCATACCGGGTGGGTATTGATAAGGTTTCCTGCCTTTTATTGTCCGGGGGTTGGCATTTAAAAATGGACTGAAAAATCTTTGTCTTTTTGGGGGGGTTTTGTTAAAGGGACCCCCAAACATCATAACCCCTTTTCCCATTCAGCCTGTTTGGGGGCTCTGGCCTGAATTTGATACCTATTTGTTTTGGGTATTTATTTTGCCTTAAGGCTTGTTTGGGGAATGGTTTTTTTAAGTAGGTTTCAGGGGGGGGGGTGGGGGTTCGGATTCTGCGGAGGTTCCCGTTGCTTTTCAGTTTTAAGACCCCGATGCAGATTTTTGGGTTTTTTTTTTTTTATCATGGAACATTTTAAGGGGATTTTCAGGGAGTTAGCTAAATTTTAATCGCCCCCTTTCCCTCCTAAAAAAGTGCGGAGGAAAAGGGTTAATTCATTAAAATTTTTCAATAAAAGTTTTTTTTTTTTTGAAAAAATATTTTTATGTCGATTCTGCAACAAAAACATATTTTCCCCATTTTTCTTGATTGCCCCCATTCTGCAAAGTCCCCATTGGGTTTGGGGGTTTTGGGGGTTTGGATGCAAGATTTTTTTTTTGATTTGTCCCGTTTTGGGTTTGGGGGTTTGCCTAGTTTGGGTTTAGTCTCTTGTTTAGTTTTTGGGGGGGAAGAGTTTCTGTTTTTTTTCTTTCCCAAAAAGAGTTTAATTTTGGCTGGGGGTAATGAAATCCCTTTTACTGTCTGGGTAGGTGTGAAGTTTTCGTGGCTGGGAATAATGGCCTTTTTTCTCGTATAGGTTGGGGGAAAGGCTTGTATGAGTTTTTACAATGCCATGGAAAAAAATTTTAGGTTTAATTTTAAAATTTGCATTCCGGGAAAAATTTAAAAAGGGGGGTTTTGGAGCCCAAAAGTTAATAGAACCGGGTGAAAAGGGGAAAAGGGGGGGATGAGGGAAAAAAAGGTGAAATTAGCCCTAGAAAAACTATTTTTAAAACTATCCAGGGAAATTGAAAGCCCCCCTTTTAAACGAAAGGGAAAAACCCCCTACCAAGTGGATGGGGAAAACGGGAAAAGCCCCCAATTAGCAAATGAAAAGGACAATAGCAAAAGGGGAAACAATTTTTTTTCAAAAATCAGAAAAAAAAAAAAAGTTTTCACAGAAAAGGAACTTTTTTATTAATTAGTATTGCACAAGTTGTAAAAAGGGAAAAACACAAAACGAAAACGGAATAAATGCTTTTTTTAAAAAAAAATATTTTAAAAATAAAAATAAATAAAATTAATTAAAAAAAAAATAGAAAAAACAAACTATTTAAACAAGGAAAAAAAAAGAAAAAACCCAAAAATACCCCTTAAGTTTAATAAAATTTAATAATTTATATCAAACCTTTAAAAAAAATGGTTACAGGTAATTAACAAAAAAGCTAATTGAGGCCTGTCGGCTTTCCCAAAACCCAATTTTAAAAAAAAAAATTTTGGGGAAATAAGTGAAGAAATTCCCAAGAAGGGGCCAAAACCCGCCATTCCCACAAGAGTGCAGCCCAAAAAAATTTTTTGTAGAAAAGGCCACACCCCAATTTCCCGAAAAACATTTTTTAATAGCAGACACTGACCCAAAGAATTCCCAGCTTAGAAGGGAAACACCTCCCCCCACAAAGTGCAGACCACCAACCTTCTTAATGTAAAAAACCCGTTTAAGCCCAATGCTTAACCAAAAACTTAGAATAACAGACAATTTAATCAGGCCACAAAGAGTAATAAATGCGCAAAAAATAAACAACTTTTAAGAAAACCCAAAAAAAAGTAGGGAAAAAAAACTAAAAAAGAATAAAAAAGTAAAAAAAAAATCAGTTTTTTTACAGTAAAAACAGCGTTATAAATTTGGGAATTAAAAAAACATTTAAGAAGGGAAAAAATTTCGTTTTCAAAGAATTTAAAATCCAAAAAAATTTATAACCCAAAAAGAAAAAACCCAAGGTTTTTTTCTTCTTAGTATTAACACAAACCAAAAATATCCTTTTTAGGTTAAAAAGAATTAATTTTGGTTTTAATAAGACCTAAAAAAATTTTAAAAAAAAAACATAGGGGAACAAAACAGAAGGAAAAGGAACATTTCAAGAAAAAATATATGAACAAAAAGAACAAAAGCATATATTTAAAAAACTGCAATTTTTAAAAGGAGACTAAATAACTTGAAAATTAAATAAATTAAACTCAAATGAGGCTCTAAAATAGCAAATTAAAAACTAAATCCTAATAAATACTTGAAACTTTAAATATTAAATATAATAAAATTTTAAAAAACAACTAATTTATACAAGAAAAAAACAAAATTTTTCATTAAAATTTAAAAAAAAAAAATAAAAACTTAAAATCAAAATTTTATTTTTAAAAATAAAAATTTTAATTGGAAAAACTAGCCTTAATTAAAAAAAAAAATTTAAAAAAGAAATTAAAAAAAGAAATAAATAAAGAAATTTAGAAAAAAAAAAATTAAAAATAAAATAAAAACAACTTTATTCAAAAAAAAAATATTTAAATAAAAAAAATTAATTTTTCAGAAAAAATGGTATTTAAATTAATTGTACTAATAAATAACAAATTACAATTTAAAAAATAAAAAAATTTTAATTTTTTTTAACTGAGGTTTGGACTTCCCCAAGCCAGGCCTTTTTCAGCCCCCCATAATGATATTATTTTTTTCGTATTTTAACTCCCCTTTTACTTACTTAATTTTTTTAGAATTAAACCAAAATTTTAGATTTTTTTGGGTAATGTTTTCCCAAAAAATTGTCATTGTTTTTTAAATTTTAAAAATGCCCTTACCTTAGTAAAAAATATTTTTTAAACTAAAAAAAAAGAAAATTGTGAAGAAAAAACACTAACATACAACAGCATTTGTCGAGAACCTTCTTTAATTTTCGGGGGGAAAAAGGGAACAAACAAAATTACAAGCCACAAGCCTTTTTAATGAAACATTTGAAAATTTTTTACGGTAAAATTAACCCAAGTTTTCTTACAAGATAAAATTCACCTCAATTTTGATAAAGACAGCTTTAAAAATTTTAATTTTTTAAAAAAAAAATTTTACCCTTTTTTACTCTTAATAAGAGAAAAATTTTGGCTTTATTTATTTTAAATTAAACCACCATTTTGGGAAAATAAATATTTTTAAAGAAACAATTAATTTTTTTTAACTCAAGTTGTACCCCTTTCCCGAAATTTTTTTCAATATTCAGGGTTTTCAAAAACTTTACTTCAATTTAGCCCAACCTTAGTTTGCCCCTTTTAATTTTTTTTAAACCAAAGTCAGGAGCCTAGCTAAAAAATTTAATTTTCCTTTAAAAGATTTTAAAACCATTTAAAATGCCACAACTATTCTCACAAAAATTAGGAACAAATGAATTTGGAAATTTAAATGAGTTTATTACAAAACGAAAACTATTCAGTTTCCATTACCATTCCCAAAATTAAAACCCCCCCAAAATTAAAATAAATTTTCTTTACATGGTTTTAAACAATTGTTTCCCTAGAAAAAATTTTTTTATTCCAAAAGGGGTCCCCCAGATGACATTTAAAATAGCAAAACATAAATTTTTATTTTTTAATAAATCAAGAAAATTACAAAAGTCAATTAATTGCTTTTATTATTTTAAAAAATAATTTTAACTGGTCCCAAGCCATTTATATGTAAAAGGATTTATTCAAAAAACTTCAGATTCTTTGACTCATGATTATTTTATTTTGGTATAAAATTTAATCTTTAAAATGTTGAAACCCAAAAAATTCTTATCATTTTTTTGTTAAAAGCTATAAAAAGGGGTTCAAAATCCCCCCCAGGCTTCGGGCTCATGGGGGGGGGTTTTTTAAACCTTTTGTCTTTGGGGAGCCCTTTTAAAAAGGAAGGGGGCACAACTAAATTAAAATATTTTTTTTTTTAAAAAATTTTCTCTTTAAATATTCCTTTTGTTTGTCCTTTCCCAAAAAATAAATTTTTTTTGTAAAAATATTTAAAATTTAACATTTATTTGTAATTATAGTTCCCAAACCCTATTCCAGCCATCTGGTTTTTTATAATATTAAATCCTTTAAAAAATTAGTAAAAAGTTTAGGATAAAGAAGTTGGATTCAAAAAAATTTAAAATTTTTAAAATAAAATTTAAGGGAAAAATTTTTTTAGAATTCCCGCTCTGCCCTTTAAAATATTTGGGAAAATAAAATTTCATTCTTTAAAAATTTTAAAATTTTTGATTTTCCTTATGCAATTACACATCCCCTGCTGCATTGAAATTTTTTTAAAGTTTTTTCATATTCGTAGAAAAGGAAATGATGAAATTTAAAGTCGAATCGTTCGTTTTTTTTCAAGTGTTAAAAATAATTGAAATTTTTTTTTGAAACCATAATTTTTTTAAATGTGTATACAGTATTTCATTTTTTCTTGTTTCTAATTTTAAAAGTTTTATTAGTTTTCCCGATGATATATTTAAAATGAATCTTTTAAATATTTTCCAATCTTTATATAAGGGTTTAAAGAAAAAAAAATGATAATGTTTTTTAAAATTTTAAATATTTTTAAAAACCCCTATATTAAATTTAAAACAATATGACCTTAAAAATTTAGGTTAAAATATTACCTGCTAATTTAATTAAAATTATTTTAAATTATAAAGGGGAATTTTGTGTGACTGAAAAGCGGTTCCCCCCCTTTTCTTGATTTTGGAAAAAGAAATTTTTTACCGATTTGTTGTACCTGACAACTGTTTTCTTAAGGGTTTTGTTTTCACAAATTTAAGGGGGGAGGAATTTTATTTATTTTTACTTTTTAAAATTTTTTAAATCTTCCTTTCTTTTGTAAAATTTTTAAATGCTTGCTTCACATTTCTTGGTTTCATTATTTCATTTTAGTGGAGATTGCCCAATGGGGTGGGTTTAAATATAAATTACCAAATTTTTAAAAGGAAAAAATTTTTCAGTGTTATGTAAACCTTATTTCACCATTCAATAAAAAGCAACTTTCAAAAATTTTTTAAAACGCCCAATTTTAGACTTCGGGAAAAAAAAAACCCTTCTTAAAAAATCATTTTGGCGTGGTATAAATTAAAAAAGTTTGTTTTTTTCCAATTTTTTTTTTGGGGTGGAACCCCTACTTTTTTTCCCCTATAGACCATGTTCTGTTTAAATTTTTTGGGGGTTTTAAAAGGGGGTTAAATTTAACCCTTTTTCTTTTTTTTCAAAACCCCGTTTACAAGACGTTTTTTTGATTTTAAAACATTCATAGGGTTAAATTACCCCTATTATTTCATTTTTTATAAATTAAAGAATTTAAACGTTTTCACTTTGCTTAACCCTGGGGGGAACTAGTTGGATTAGGTATTGTTTCTGCAAATGACCTCTTATTTGTAATTGGGCCCAACGAATGTGCCTTTTGTTCTAAAGACAGGCTGGAAATTAAACGTTTCCTAGAAGTTTTTGACAATTTTTTAAAAAAATTGCCCCCTTTTAAAGCTTGTTACCTTTTAAATTTTTTTGCCGAAAAATTTCGTTATTGGGAAAAGTTTTTGCATTATTCTGTTCTTTAAAATTTTCAAAAATTTGCTGTTTATTTTTTTAACTTAAAATTCTTTCCCCAAAGTTAAATTGCATTTTGGACTCGGTTTTTAAATTTATCCGACAGTTGAAGTTTGGGGTTTTTTCCCCGAGGATGGAAAATTCCCCCCGGGTTTTGGTTTTCCGGAAAACTAAAATTTCCCCGAAAATTTTAAAAAAAAGTTTTCTTCTTAATATAATTATTTTTGTACACTCGCCGATCCGGGTTTTTTTGCACCGAGGACCACAATTTGGAAGGGAATTTAAAAATTTTTAAATTTTTTTGCGCCCCTTTTTTTTCCCCTTTTAAATTTTTTAATTTTTTTTTGGGGGTCATACTCTGTTAAACCTAGTTTAAAAATAAATCGAAAAAAAAGTTTTGGTTAAAACCAAAACAGCTTGTTTAAAGGTAATGTAAAATAAAAATTTTTTTAAACGGTGACAAAAATTTTTTAAAAAAAGCTAATAACCAAAAAAAAAAACTATATCCCAAATTTATTAATTTTAAAATTTTATATCAAAAAATGAAATTTATTTTATATGTTTATGTTTTTTAAAAATTTCTTAAAATTTTTTTATTTTTTTATTTATTTCTATATTTTTTTATTAAAATTTTTTTTAATGGCTTCTTCTTTCCCTTTTCATATTTATTATTTTTAAATTTGTTTTATATTTTTTGTTTTTTTATTTTTTAAAAAAAATAAAAAAAAAGTAAACATGTGTTCAAAAATATTTTTTAAAATGTTAAAACCCAAAAAAACTTAACCCCTTTGAAATTTTTTTTTTTTTTTTTTTTTTTTTTTTTTTTTTTTTTTTTTTTTTTTTTTTTTTTTTTTTTTTTTTTTTTTTTTTTTTTTTTTTTTTTTTTTTTTTTTTTTTTTTTTTTTTTTTTTTTTTTTTTTTTTTTTTTTTTTTTTTTTTTTTTTTTTTTTTTTTTTTTTTTTTTTTTTTTTTTTTTTTTTTTTTTTTTTTTTTTTTTTTTTTTTTTTTTTTTTTTTTTTTTTTTTTTTTTTTTTTTTTTTTTTTTTTTTTTTTTTTTTTTTTTTTTTTTTTTTTTTTTTTTTTTTTTTTTTTTTTTTTTTTTTTTTTTTTTTTTTTTTTTTTTTTTTTTTTTTTTTTTTTTTTTTTTTTTTTTTTTTTTTTTTTTTTTTTTTTTTTTTTTTTTTTTTTTTTTTTTTTTTTTTTTTTTTTTTTTTTTTTTTTTTTTTTTTTTTTTTTTTTTTTTTTTTTTTTTTTTTTTTTTTTTTTTTTTTTTTTTTTTTTTTTTTTTTTTTTTTTTTTTTTTTTTTTTTTTTTTTTTTTTTTTTTTTTTTTTTTTTTTTTTTTTTTTTTTTTTTTTTTTTTTTTTTTTTTTTTTTTTTTTTTTTTTTTTTTTTTTTTTTTTTTTTTTTTTTTTTTTTTTTTTTTTTTTTTTTTTTTTTTTTTTTTTTTTTTTTTTTTTTTTTTTTTTTTTTTTTTTTTTTTTTTTTTTTTTTTTTTTTTTTTTTTTTTTTTTTTTTTTTTTTTTTTTTTTTTTTTTTTTTTTTTTTTTTTTTTTTTTTTTTTTTTTTTTTTTTTTTTTTTTTTTTTTTTTTTTTTTTTTTTTTTTTTTTTTTTTTTTTTTTTTTTTTTTTTTTTTTTTTTTTTTTTTTTTTTTTTTTTTTTTTTTTTTTTTTTTTTTTTTTTTTTTTTTTTTTTTTTTTTTTTTTTTTTTTTTTTTTTTTTTTTTTTTTTTTTTTTTTTTTTTTTTTTTTTTTTTTTTTTTTTTTTTTTTTTTTTTTTTTTTTTTTTTTTTTTTTTTTTTTTTTTTTTTTTTTTTTTTTTTTTTTTTTTTTTTTTTTTTTTTTTTTTTTTTTTTTTTTTTTTTTTTTTTTTTTTTTTTTTTTTTTTTTTTTTTTTTTTTTTTTTTTTTTTTTAAAAAAAAAAAAAAAAAAAAAAAAAAAAAAAAAAAAAAAAAAAAAAAAAAAAAAAAAAAAAAAAAAAAAAAAAAAAAAAAAAAAAAAAAAAAAAAAAAAAAAAAAAAAAAAAAAAAAAAAAAAAAAAAAAAAAAAAAAAAAAAAAAAAAAAAAAAAAAAAAAAAAAAAAAAAAAAAAAAAAAAAAAAAAAAAAAAAAAAAAAAAAAAAAAAAAAAAAAAAAAAAAAAAAAAAAAAAAAAAAAAAAAAAAAAAAAAAAAAAAAAAAAAAAAAAAAAAAAAAAAAAAAAAAAAAAAAAAAAAAAAAAAAAAAAAAAAAAAAAAAAAAAAAAAAAAAAAAAAAAAAAAAAAAAAAAAAAAAAAAAAAAAAAAAAAAAAAAAAAAAAAAAAAAAAAAAAAAAAAAAAAAAAAAAAAAAAAAAAAAAAAAAAAAAAAAAAAAAAAAAAAAAAAAAAAAAAAAAAAAAAAAAAAAAAAAAAAAAAAAAAAAAAAAAAAAAAAAAAAAAAAAAAAAAAAAAAAAAAAAAAAAAAAAAAAAAAAAAAAAAAAAAAAAAAAAAAAAAAAAAAAAAAAAAAAAAAAAAAAAAAAAAAAAAAAAAAAAAAAAAAAAAAAAAAAAAAAAAAAAAAAAAAAAAAAAAAAAAAAAAAAAAAAAAAAAAAAAAAAAAAAAAAAAAAAAAAAAAAAAAAAAAAAAAAAAAAAAAAAAAAAAAAAAAAAAAAAAAAAAAAAAAAAAAAAAAAAAAAAAAAAAAAAAAAAAAAAAAAAAAAAAAAAAAAAAAAAAAAAAAAAAAAAAAAAAAAAAAAAAAAAAAAAAAAAAAAAAAAAAAAAAAAAAAAAAAAAAAAAAAAAAAAAAAAAAAAAAAAAAAAAAAAAAAAAAAAAAAAAAAAAAAAAAAAAAAAAAAAAAAAAAAAAAAAAAAAAAAAAAAAAAAAAAAAAAAAAAAAAAAAAAAAAAAAAAAAAAAAAAAAAAAAAAAAAAAAAAAAAAAAAAAAAAAAAAAAAAAAAAAAAAAAAAAAAAAAAAAAAAAAAAAAAAAAAAAAAAAAAAAAAAAAAAACAAAAAAAAAAAAAAAAAAAAAAAAAAAAAAAAAAAAAAAAAAAAAAAAAAAAAAAAAAAAACAAAAAAAAAAAAAAAAAAAAAAAAAAAAAAAACAAAAAAAAACAAATAAAAAAACAAAAAAAAAAAAAAAAAAAAAAAAACAAAAAAAAAAAAAAAAAAAAAAAAAAAAAGATAAAAATTGCATAGTCCCAAAATAAATTTCCTTTGTTTCCTTTAATAATATCAATTATTGTAAAAGAGAACTTTGCAGTGGGATGTATGATATGATGTTTGTACAGTGCATTTTGAACTCTACATTTTTTAATGTTGCTAATGTGTTCAGAAATCCTGAGTTGCAGTGGCCTTGATGTTTGTCCTATATAAAATGAACCACAGAAGCATGTGGCCAAATATATGACCCAGTCGGAACTACAATTAGCAACATGTTTTTGCACACAAGCTGTTACATATGAGATCTGAACTGGGTGCCAATTCAGACATATATTTCTAGCGTGACTTCTGCAGACATGGCTGGTGAAGGTAATAGTGATATTCAATTTAGAGCACAAAAGTGGAGTGTTGAGAAGTCCAGGATTTTGTGGCACTCCTTGTGAAGCACTACAGCCAGAGAATGCTGCAGAGGGATTATACTGGGTCTTAGTATAAGGCTGTGACTTGGAGTAACTTGGCCAAGGCTGTCTCATTGCAACTGGCATCTCATGCACTGGAAAGCAATGTTATCACCAGTACAGTAACATGAAAAGGTACAAGTGGGACTTCCTGAACTGAAGGGAGGATGAATTTAAGACTGCAAACATCCGCTCAGCTGTGTACTGTACAGACTCATCACTTATCTATGATATTAATTAATCAGTCAATGCAGTTGTTCGTTATGCTTTCATATACCTTATTTTTTCTCTGCTGTACAACTGCGGCAAAGATAGCAGAAAACTGTTAAGCACATCAGGAGAGACTAACTCACTTCATACAGGCAAGGGGATAAGTATGCATCAGGTATGAATGCAAGGCAGAGAAGTATTTTCAAACACAGCATATCATCTTGAGCAGGCATATCTTAACTTTTATATCAAGCTTACATGCTGGCTCCAGTAGCTCTTGGTTATTGCTTTAGTTAATGAGTACATCTGATTGATTGTGTGTGGAGTCAATACCCAGAAACAGACATTGGATTTTTTTACAGGATACTGTTAAGGTATTAACTGCAATACTGCATGACATTAACAATTCATTATTTGTAAATGCAGTTATTAACTTTGAAAGCGTATATCTGATATTGCATAGTCAAAATAAATGATTCCATTTGTCGTATCATACCATACTATTGTGATTGATTTTATAATGCATTAATGCCTTTCCATCATATCTGGATGTGGCAACGGTGTACATATTTATTTCTCATATTGGTTTATGTATTGAATTAAAAAGTAATGTGACATGCCATTTTTCTGTCTCCCCATCTCTATATATTTGTATTTATTTATTTATTTATTGTTTGGTTGTTCATATATTTTTTATTTTAATACATTGCTGCTGATGCAAAAAATGATCAACAGCCCAGGGAGCTAAAACAACCACTGTGGTCCAGCCATCCATACCCCTACAGGTAGCTGCAATGGCACCACCACAGGCAGCACAGACACCCAGCACATCTGGGTTGCAACCTGTCAGTGTTACCTCCAAAACTCCTGCACTACCTGATCCATCTTCATCAGACAGCTCTGCCACAGGAAAGAAAGGAATTTATTGGGGCGAGCTGGCACCGGTTCAACAGAATCCGGGTGTTCCCACGCCCTTCGAGAGATCAAATCCAGAAGCTCATCGAAAGGCGGAGACACCCAGGCGGCGGAGGGCTGAGCCCCGAAGGCCTTGAGGAAAACCGACTCCTCAGCAGAAGGGGGTTTGGACTGCCAGTCGCCTCATTTCTTAAGGATCTCCAAGATGTCCGCAAAGGATACATCATCCGAGGACGACTTGGGGGACCCTTCAGCATCATCGAGGTCGGTATCCGAGGTGAGAGACTCATCATGGGATCGGTACAGTGGTACCTGCCGGGAGCAGTAGTAGTGGAGGTTATGATTTTGTCAACTATCAGGAGATTATAGCAATGGTGGATGGCATAATGGAAAAGAGCCTTGGTGCCTGTATCTGCAGGGTTAAAAATGTCATGTACCGTTTTGCCAAAATTATGCCACATCTGGCACTGACCCAAGCAAGTTACACAGGAGACACTGATGACAGTTCTGAGGGTGAGAACTAGATTTTCACTGTTCTAAAGCTGGACATGGATGTACCTCAGATGTCCCCTACCTATCCCTAATTATGGAGTTCTCCACCCTTTTGTGACCATCACCATCTCTGTCTGTCTTATACATTTTTTATGTCTGCCCCTGCTATCTAACACACCCTATCTGACCCTCTAATTCCTAAGCACATTTCCCAACATTCCCCCACAAAAATGAGCACCTGTTCCACAAAAAAAATCACCTCATATATAGGGTCTATTTTTCACACTGAGCTAATTGGAGGAAGTCGGAGGAAGGGCTCTGAGCTAACGAATCTGAGATATATGACATTAAGTATCCTGTTTTTTGCTTTTTTCTGAGTTATTTATTGCACTTTTATTTTACTCACTGTGTATGAGATATTAAGTAGAATTTTCTACGATTGTTAAGCATCTGGTTGGGTTTGTTTGTTCTGATTTCCTGCTAGGAGTGTATCATATAACTTGTTTGCATTTAAAAGCATTCTCTAGAGTCTCCTTGATCCTTTATCTGGTTAAACATTTCTGCAGTTTTTTCTACCTAAGTAATGTTGGCAGTGTAGCATTGTCCATACTCAGGCTTATGTTTTGGGCCTAGTTGTTTGTTAGTAGAGGCTGTGTGTCTGAGCACATGTCCCAGGTCATCATAGCTTAGCCAAGGCCAGTATAGCATTGCAGTGAGAGTGAATTGTTTGTGGTCATTGGCTGACTGGGGTTGCCTGGACTACGCCTTGGAATAAGCACCTCATTGGTTCTTTCAAGCTTTTTTTAAAGTTGTTTCAGGTTTCAACTTTGTTACTTAAGAAGTTAACTTGTGACTGTTTCTGCCATTTCACACTGAGCTAATCGGAGGAAGTCAGAGGAAGGGCTCTGAGCTAACAAATCTGAGATATATAACATTAAGTATCCTGTTTTTGCTTATTTCTGAGTTATTTATAGCACTTTTATTTTGCTCACTGTGTGTGAGGTATTAAGTAGAATTTCCTACAATTGTTAAGCATCTGGTTGGGTTTATTTGTTCTGATTTTTGTTTCCTACCCTCCCTCCCTCTTGGTATCCTGTTTTTTTACTTGGTGGCTTTGCAGTTGCCCACCCCTACTGTAAATATGATCTGGGACACTTCTCCCAGTCTAGTGTCAATACCTCATTCTACCTATTCCAGGGAGAACATTTGAGAAGGCCAACCCAGTTAGCTTCTGCTCTTCCTTTTCTCCTTTCCACTTTACAAAAAAAAAATTCTAAGCTTGTTTCCTGCCTTTCCTATAAGTTGTCTAGTCCAGATACAGATTTGCTGTATCCAGGACTGTTTGTAAGCTTCTGAGCCCCCAAGCCTTTCTGTGTTGGAGGGAAGCCTTCTAGCTTTTGTTTCTTAGAACTAGCCAGTTTTCTAGTTTCAGCACTCAAATCTGTTTCTTTGAGCTCAGCACTTGTTCAGCACTCATTGTAAGCACTAAATAAGCTACAAATTACTACAGCACTCAACTTTCCTCACTTGTCTAGAGGAAAACAGTTTTTAGTATTCAATAAATAAGCACCTATCCAGGCATGTCTAAGGGTCAGCTCCCGGTGTTTTCTCCTATCTACCTGATGAATCTGGGCATCTTGGGCAATGCAGCAATTGCCTCATGTACACAGACAACCCTCTCCTCCTACCACCCAACACTACAACCTGTGAGAGATGCACTTATATAACCAAACTGGGAGCAAAGCTCTCTTCACCCAAGACTGGACTAGACAGTCAAGAGGAGAAGATAAACACTTGCACCACACCACACTCATCACATAGTCCCTCAAAACCTACACCACCAAAACACGCACATAGAAACACAAAACACACACCTACATTCGTGGAGGCTCTCAAAAAAATCTACCCAAGCAACAGGGACCTCCAAAGAAGAAACACAAGCAACCTCCACCCCCTAACACAACCCAAATGACACACAGCCCACAAACTCAGTGTGCCACTCAACCACAGCCCATAAGGCATAACAACGTACCTAACACTCTAGTCATAGGTGACTCTATAGTCAGGCACACTGATGTTCCACTCACCAGGCTAAACAAGGAGAAAGTCACTGTCAGCTGCCTGTCAGGTGCCAGGATCCATCACATAACGCATGAACTCAGGTCACTCCACAGCAAGTACAAATATGACTCTGTCATTGTCCATGCTGGTGTGAATGACCTGAGATATACCTCCCTGGACTACATAAAAAGAGACATGGAGGAGCTTTCTGATCTTGTAGCCCAGGCAGTTATAATCCTAGCCCTGAGTAGCATCCTGCCATCACCCAGAATGATACCACAGTACAAGGACAAAATGATTGACTTAAACAATTGTGTAAGCTTCTGGTGTCATTCTAAGGGGATCCAGTATCTGTCTGCCTGGGATGACATGATTGACAAACCACAATGCTTTGCCAGAGATGGCCTGCACCTGTCGCCCTTGGGATTCCAGATACTGGCTAAGGCTCTTGCCACCCCATAGTGCCTTTTTTAGGCAAGATTCAAATGACAAATTCACCACCATAACAGGTACAAGCAAGCAAAATATGAGGGTAATGCTACTCAATGCTAGAAGTCTAAACCTCAAAATGCACTCACTCGAGGCACTCCTTAAAATGGAGAACATCGACATCTGTGCAGTGACAGAGACCTGGTTCAAGGCTCCAGAGAGCACCCCTGCATTGCCAGGCTATAATTCATACCACACCTTTCGGCCACCTAACTTGGACCGAAGCACTAAAGGCGGAGGCGTGTCCATATTCATTAAGGATATCCACACCTCGAGGCTAGTTGCTCAGCATAATGCATCTGAGATTATCAAAGTGCAACTAACTCTGGGCAAGGCCGCAATGCAAATTGTAGCTTGCTACAGATCCCCCACCATGCCCCAGGATTCCCACTCCTCATTTCTTGATACACTGGAAAATATTAGGGTGCAACCTAATACCCTAATAATGGGCAATTTCAACTACCACACTATTAACTGGGAAAACTACTCATGTACCAACTCTTGTGCTCAACGTTTTCTGGAATTCATAAATTCCAATGCCTTGGATCAACTTATCCACACCCCAACCAGGGACAGAAATATCCTAGACCTGGTCATTACCAACATGGGCAACCGGTGTTCCACACCAGAGGTCAATTCCTCGTTGGTCAGATCCGACCACAAGCAAATCACCCTAGACATCCACATCCCAGCCCCACCTCCCATTAGGGAAACCACTATAAAAAATTTCTCCAAAGCCAACTTCACGCTTCTTAAGACAGAAGTGGCAAACTTCTCAATACCCATGCTGATGGACATTAGAGATACGACTGCTGAATCCTATGCAATTGCACTTTATAGGCACTTACATGAGTGCATGGATCATGCAATCCCTAACAGAACTAAGATGCTATCCTCCAAAAAAAGGAAGCCAATCTGGTGGTCCCCTGCTATAAACACTCTCTACAACAGAAGAAAAAAACTGTTGCAAAAAAGAGTAAAATACCATGATTGGAGGAACTCCATGATCAGCCTCAGTACGAAGCTGAGATCCCTCATAAAATCCTCCAAAGCTAGTTACAAAAACAAAATTACCACTGATTCTAAAGACAACCACAAAGCATTCTATAGCTATGTCAAGAATCTCAATGGCAACACTCAGATCTGCTCTGAGTTACAGCACAATGGCACTAAATATACAGAACCAACTGATATTGCCACATCCTGGCAGATAGGTTCAGTGCTAACTTTACCCCTCTCTCATCCCCTAAAGGGCCCATCTCTATACTGGAAGAATGCAAAGTACCTGTAATCACGGCTGCACAGGTAAAAAACACACTCTCCAAAGCCAAGAACACAGCATCCATGGGACCTGACAACATCCCAGGCTGCGTTCCACATGAACTACAGAACAAACTGGCACCCCACCTAAGTAACATGTTCAATCATAGCCTCACCTCAGGCTTTGTGCCCACTGAATGCCACACAGCAACGGTTATCCCACTCCACAAAGGGGGAGCCACCATGAACCCCCGGAATTACTGGCCCATTAGCCTGATGAGCCTGGTCTGCAAGGTTATGGAGCGTATCATCATGGAACTTATAAACAATGACTTTGGTAATCTCCACACTCTGGACCCTACCCAGATCAGGTTTGTAAAAGGCAGATCATGTCTCCTAAACCTGATAGACATCTTTGAAGTGGTCACCAAAGCTATAGATGAGGGTAAGGTGATACACACAGCCTATCTAGATCTCACCAAGGCTTTCAACACCATCCCCCACTCTGGAATTATAGACAAACTCACTAAACTAGGTATAAATCCCTATGTCACAAGATGGGTTGCCAACTGGCTCACTGACTGAACTCACACTGTGAAAGTAGCAGACTCTAAATCCAACTTCAGAACAGTGACAAGTGGAGTATCACAGATTTCAGTCCTAGGTCCTCTCCTGTTTGGTATCTACTTCTCTGAGGTACAGGCTAACACAGAAGGTCTTTGGCTAACAAAGTTTGCAGATGACTGCAAACTAGGAGCCATAATCAAATCGCCTAACGATGTGGACATCCTACAAAAGGGCCTCACTGAGACAGATGCCTGGTGTTAAAGCCATGGCCTCAAGCTCAATGCCAAAAAGTGCATTGTCATCATTTTTGGTAAAAACTCTGTACCCATGAACTACCACATAGGCGGTAGTCTACTTAACACCGAAAGCGTGATAAGAGACCTTGGGACACAAGTGGACAGTAGTCTCTCCTTTGACAATCACATCGCCACAGTAGTCAGGAAATCCTTCTACATTGCACACCTCATCACAAAATGTTTCTCATCCAGGAAAAAAGAGGTAATTGTTCCCCTCTACTCATCACTCATTAGACCCATTATAGAGTACAACGCCCCTTTTGGTATGTACCTCACAAGACATCTACAACAACTGGAAAGGCCACAGAAATACCTCACAAAGAGGATTACTGGCCTCAAACAGATGCCCTACACAGATCATCTCAAAAAACTCCAGCTTTACTCTGTCGCATATCGCCTACTCAGAGGCGATCTCTGCCTAACATACAAAGTTATGCCAAACCCAGAACTGTTGGACATGCTCCACGTAAAGAAATCCCAATCCCTTCAAGCTACATGCTCTAGGGACCTAAACCTTGTCACCACAATAAACAGAACATGCTGGAGGAATAGATCTCAGAGACCTTGGAACACAAGTGGACAGCAGTCTCTCCTTTGACAATCACATCGCCACAGTAGTCAGGAAATCCTTCTACATTGCACACCTCATCACAAAATGCCCCCCTGACATCTCAGATGCTCAGGTAAGAGCCGCCCTCTCCAAAGCAAAAAACACAGCATCAATGGGACCAGATGGTGTCCCAGGCTGCGTCCTACATGAACTCCAAGAAGAGCTAATCCCAAACATAAAACTACTGTTCAATCTCAGCCTTACTACAGGATATGTGCCCAAAGAGTAGCGTACAGCAACAGTGGTCCCTCTCCATAAAGGTGGTGCCTCAACGGATCCTGGAAACTATCGCCCCATAAGCCTGACTAGCTTGGTCTGCAAAGCTATGGAAAGGATCATCATGGACCTCATAAATAAAGATATTGGGGACCTACAAACACTGGATCCTACCCAGTTCGGCTTTGTTAAGGGCAGATCCTGCCTCTTAAACCTGGTTGATTTCTTTGAAACAGTCACCAAGGCCATTGAAGGTGGTCCACACAGCCTACCTGGACCTTGCAAAAGCCTTCGATACAATACCCCACTCGGGCATTATAGATAAGCTCACCAGCTTAAATATAAACCCCTATGTCACTAGATGGATTGCAAACTGGCTCAAGGACAGAACCCACATGGTTAGAATTGCTGGAGCCATGTCAGACTCCAAACCAGTTACAAGTGGCATCCCACAAGGCTCAGTCCTGGGACCTCTCTTGTTCGGTATATATTTCTCGGAGGTACAGGCCAACACAGAAGGACTGTGGCTGACCAAGTTCGCAGATGACTGCAAACTGGGCGCCATAATCGACTCTCCAGCCGACACAAGCATCCTCCAAAAGGGCCTCATAGAAACAGACAACTGGTGCCAGAGCCATGGCCTCAAGCTAAATGCCAAAAAGTGTATAGTCATCCCCTTTGGCAAAACAAAGTGCCCACAAATTACCACATAGGTGGTAATCCATTAAGTACAGAAGAAGTAATTAGGGACCTGGGGACCCAAGTTGATAGCAATCTCTCATTTGACAACCACGTGGCCAAAGTGGTTAGAAAAACATTTTATATAGCCCACCTAATCATGAAGGGATTCACATCTAGATCAGGGTGGTCATCGTGCCTCTTTACTCATCCCTCATCAGGCCCATAATTGAGTACAATGCCCCTTTGGGATGTACCTTACCAGACACCTACAGCAACTGGAAAGACCCCAAAAGTACCTCACCAAGAGGATCAAAGGGCTCAAACAGATGCCATATGCTGCCCGGTTAAAGAAACTCCAGCTCTACTCAGTGGCATACCGCCTGTTCAGAGGCGATCTGTGCCTGACGTATAAAGCCATGTCCAACCTGGAATTAATGGACATGCTGCACCTCAGAAAATCCAAATCCCATCAAGCTACGCGCTCGAGAGGCTTGAACCTCAGCACTGAAATAAATAGGACATGCTGGAGGGACAGAGTCATAACCCAGAGGCTCCCTTCACTCTGGAATAAAATCCCAGTCCAGGTTAGGCAGAGTCCCTCATTGACTCTCTTCAAGAGGAATCTTGATGAGTGGATGGGAGATCATAGGTTTACCCTGGGTATCACTTCTGTGTCACTGTTAGACAGAGGCACAGTATACTAACCTCGAAAAAGGGCATAGCAAAATAAATTTAAAATGGGTGGCGAAAGCCAAACACATTCTGGCTAGGCTTATAAATGCCCTAGGGCAGATAGCCTAGTATGAACCTATGAACCTATGAACTTCCCATACTCTGGAACAAACTACCTATATATATCAAACAAAGCTCCTCATTAGCACTCTTCAAGAAAAATCTTGATGATTGGATGGGAGATAGGAAATTCTCCCCAGGGATCACTTCTGTGGCTTTGCTTGACAGGGGCACAGGAATTTTCTTGGGTGGCAAAAGCCAGGGTACCATTTGGCTAGGCTTATATAGGCCCTAGGGCCAATAGCCTAGTACCTACCTATGAACCTATGAACCTATGAACCTATGAACCTATATTAGAACACCGAACTTTCAAAATTTTGAGTGCTCTATTATTGAACCCTATTAATCAAAAATGTAAAACATCGAACATACAGAACAGTGAATTTTTTCCTAGGGAAATAATTTGCTGTTCCAAAACACATACACACAACACAAGCACACCAAAGAAACAGCAGTCCACACATACACCTAAACTCTTACACCTAACCCTAACTAAACTATACATATACCACTAACTATCCACTTACCTTAACCCAAACCCTAACCCTAAGGTCCGTCACTATCATACAGTCACCTCACCCACACCCTAACCCTAACTCACCTACCCTGCCCTAACCCTCACGTCCACACAATCCCATACTTACCTGAACCCGACCCGTAACTTTCCACCACAGCACTGAAAATACCAAAGCAACAGAAACGGACAACCGGATTCTTTCCCTAGGAAAAAATTTGGTTTTCTGTTTCTTCGATATTTTCAGAGTTTGCTGAAAACGGGTCGATATTAGAAACTCAACATTTTGAAAGTTCGGTGTTCTAATATAGACCATCATATATAGCTCTCCACTTCACCTATGTGTCATCTTTGCACACTTGATTTGGTCCAATTGTCTATACAAAAGTATTCTGTTGTTGTCACCCATCCCTGGTGTGATCACACTCCAAAGTTATGAAATTCTGTGCACAATTCTACATTTATATTTTGAAGAACTGAATAACTATGGTGCTCTCCCAACACCCACCTGCAAATTCCTGTATTCTTTCTCATGTGTCATATGTCATACCCTCAGTCCCAATCCCCACCCCCCACCCCACACACACACACATACAACACAAATGACCAGAAATTGTCCATCAAAAAGCCTTCACTTTTTGTCGTCAGCATTTGTGCAGGTTGGCATCACACACCAATGCTGAGTGACATGAATGGCACTTAATATCTTATGGCAGAAGCTGATGATTTTAATTGCAGCCACATGAGCAGTGTTCAAATCTCACAGATGTGCTTAAAGCCACTGCACTATAGGAATGCAGAGTAACATCAGAGTAAAGGCCCTACTTTGAAACAGTTACTCTAACAGTTCTTAGACTGCTAAATGTAATGAACTAGAAGTTCCTCTCTGGTGAGTTGAGCTAGTTCTCCTGTCTATAGACTGCTGTTTTTGTACAGTGTCAAGGGTTCAATTACAACTGTAAGTCAAATTATTATTCTATGACATTTTATATTCTTGTCATATGTGTGACTACAAATGTCTATATTTATCTCCAGTTACAACATTTCATTAACATAGCATTTTAAAGAAAGCACTTGCAAAAGCATTCCATCCCCAGCAATGAGATTTAATAAACCATCATTATCCTTCGTGTGTCTTAATCTTGTTTGTACTTTCTTTCCCCTTCTTGCACCCAATATCAAGCACTTTATTGCAAAGAGCATGCCAGATTAATAGCAAGGAAATAACTAAGAGTAACACACCAGAAAGATGTTCCTAAATGTGCCATAAACACAATGCTTGACATTTCTCTCTCCGTCTTTCTCTGTCCCTCTCTTCACCCCTTCTGCTTTAGGAAGTTATCACAGTCCCTTCAACTGTGTGATTTAAACTTTGTGAAGAAGGAATTCCTCTATGTAGTGCTTACATGATGCTCGGTTTTATAGAATGGTTTTTGAATAGTTTCAAGGGTTCTAATGCAGCCATCTGTCAAACAGTTAATGACTGTTTTTATTAAACTACTTTATGTATAGCTGTTGCCTACACATTGCTTTGACCCACCATTACCCTGATTCTGTCACGATCTCCTTGTTCCCTGCCTCCACTTCCACCTGTGTATGTCTTTCCCCCTTCTGCATCATCAGTCTGGTGTTCTAACTGCAAATACTGTTAGAAAATATACTGCCCAAAAATTCCTGGCATCATTACAAATGTATAAATCATAAAATATAATACCTTAACATAACACATCTCTGTTCAGCACTGGATCATTAATTATATTGCTGGATGTAAAGTACACTTTCTGTAATCAAGTACAACACACAGGAGAGAGTAATGGCAGAATGAAATTCTGTTTATTAACGGGAAATCCAAGCAGTCTATGATAGTTTTCGCTATGGTCTGTTGAAAGCGCACAAAACGCTCCAACCAAAACACCATTAAATACTGGAAGGCAGTTCATATAAATAGGCAGTTTTCACCTCACCAAAGCTAGTCCAATTCAACTGACGTCCAAGTTAAATGCACAAGCACTCCATACAAAAATGCAACAACGAAATAGTTCACACTAACAGGCAGTTTTCACTTCACCAAAAACGGTCCGGAAACGATATAAAACTAAATTGTTTAATAGTACAAAAACATGCAAACGCTTTCACCCGAAGGCTTCCTCAGGCCAATGAAGCAGTCATTTTAAAACCAGTATATATACACACTGATTAATAGTGACATCACATCCTTTCATTCATTAAATAAGCAACATCTAATATGGCCTTTATAAATGAATATGCAGACATAGCATAAGCTATCACTATAAAATACATAATTAAGAACGATAAAAAACAATATATTTTAGAACGATAAAAAACAATATGTTTTGACATCTAGTGCCTTGATAGTTTGGTTTGTTTAGAAATGTACACAACAAATTACGCACCTGACATAAACAATCATTATAAATACATAATGAATATTTAAAACCATATGAAATAAATTGAAGCAGCATAGGCAATGTAACACTTTAAGTTTTGAGCTTCCTTGCCTTCAACATAGGTTGAATAGGTACCCTGTCATTTAACCCAGGCTCCCGGTCAGCTCTTAATCTTATTATCCATTTAGTTTCATTCTGTTCTGTTTGATTGTGGACGTCACCCCTCCTGATAGTTTGATGATTAATCTGAATTACCATGAATTTAAAAATGTGTTCTACAGATGTACTGAGAACATGTTTAGAAAGTGCATTTTTATCTGATTTAATCTGAATATTATATAAATGTTCTCTAATTCTATCCTTTAAACACCTATCAGTCTTGCCCACATAAAATGCTGGGCAAGACTTACATATGGCGAGATATACAACATGTGGTGTGTCACAACTAGCATGTGGGTGAAATCTAAAACATTGCTGAGTAACAGGATGTACAAAAATGGCAGTGTCATCTATTGTGTGACAATGATTACATTTCTGACATGGTCTAGTGGTGCCAGATATAGAATTGGATCTGGACTTATAATCTATTATATAGGAACTACATAACATTCTATGCAGGTTAAGTTTATTTTTATTTATAAACTTAGGGGAGTCACCTACTATTTCACGAATAATTGGGTGCACCTTTAAGATGTCCCAATATTTCAAGTATGCATTTCTGACATCTTTAACATCCTGAGTATGATATATAAATACTCTAAATCCCCCATCACTAATAGTACTTAGTGAACATTCTGCGTCTTGGATGCATTTACTTCGATCAGCAAAGTGGGGGTATGCCCTACCCACTCTAAGTGTATCTATATCAGTAAATCCCTCATTGATTTCCTCTAAGCTGTAAGATCTTTCAATAAACTGTTGTTGCAGTTTAATTAATTCCTGATTAAATCCTTTCTCAGTAAAATTCAATTGGGACACCCACATGGCTTGTCGTTTAACAATATTTTTAAATATAAACCTAGGATGCATGCTGGATCTATGTAGGAGTGAATTCCTATAACAGGATTTCCTGTAAACGCCAGTATTCAGGACACCATTAGGTAATCTCTCCACATAAACATCTAGGTATGAGACAAGGTTCTCAGATGTCGTCATGGTAAATTTCAGATAGTATGTCAATGAATTCACCTGTTCTAACAATTTTTGTAGTTGTTCTCTATCTGATTTCCAAACAAGGAAAAGATCATCTACAAATCGTACATAGAATCTGACATGATTCTTGAAACTGTTTAATGTGAACAAACACCTCTTTTCCCAATCGGCCATGACGAGATTGGCGTAGCTATTGGCACAAGAAGTGCCCATAGCTACACCATCTCTCTGGATATAAGCATGATTGTTAAAGGTAAATATATTATTAAACAATACTATATCCAACAATTCACATAGTGTCTCAATTTGAGTTTCAGGTAGTGCTTGGTTTTCCAGTAGACACCTACGTATACATTCTATTCCTTCATTGTTTGGAATGGTTGTAAAGAGAGATTGAACATCAATTGTTACCAGCCAATATTTAGATTGCACAGATTCGCCTTTCATCTGGTCATATAACATTAATAAGAATTGCTTGGTATCTCTCAATATATATGTGTATTTATCTACTATTGGTCTTAATTTAGATTCCAGATACAGTGAAATAGGTTTGGTAATCCACCCTCGTCCCGCTACTATAGGTCTCATGAGTGGAGAAATAGGATGTTTATGTATTTTAGGGATGCCTTGTATACAGGGTACCATAGGTTTCTCAACCAAATAAAAGTCATATAATTCATGACCTATCCTTCCTTTAATATGAAGGTCTAAAAGAATTGTGGGGACTCGATCTATGATCTTATCTATTTGGTTCAAATTTATACGTTTATAGTAGTGGCTATCACTCAGCATATCAGTCATAGCTGATATGTATCTATCACTGTCCATGATAACTATAGGACCTCCCTTATCTGCAGGTCTTATCATAATACTTGAATCATTTATAAGTGTTTTTAATGCTGACCTTAGTCTGGGTTGTAAATTTCCATACCATTTTTTAGATCTATTGATCTTATCATATTCATATAATTCCTCTTCAACTAATTTGGAATATGCATCTATTAAAGGATGCAAGTTAGGTACATATGTACTAGGTTTTTTGTATGGCTGTCGCTCGTATAATATAGTGGATTTACCATAATCTAATTTTAAGTGTATATTTCGAGCAAATAATTTTAAGTCCACTACTGATTCTGTGATTTCACTCCTAGTGGAAGGTATAATAATCAAGGCACTAGATGTCAAAACATATTGTTTTTATCGTTCTAAAATATATTGTTTTTTATCGTTCTTAATTATGTATTTTATAGTGATAGCTTATGCTATGTCTGCATATTCATTTATAAAAGCCATATTAGATGTTGCTTATTTAATGAATGAAAGGATGTGATGTCACTATTAATCAGTGTGTATATATACTGGTTTTAAAATTACTGCTTCATTGGCCTGAGGAAGCCTTCGGGTGAAAGCTCTTGCCATGTTTTTGTACTATTAAACGATTTGGTTTTATATCATTTCCGGACCGTTTTTGGTGAAGTGAAAACTGCCTATTAGTGTGAACTATTTCGTTGTTGCATTTTTGTATGGAGTGCTTGTGCATTTAACTCGGACGTCAGTTGAATTGGACTAGCTTTGTTGAGGTGAAAACTGCCTATTTATATGAACTGCCTTCCAGTATTTAATGGTGTTTTGGTTGGAGCGTTTTGTGCGCTTTCAACAGACTATAGCGAAAGCTATCATAGACTGCTTGGATTTCCCGTTAATAAACAGCATTTCATTCTGCCATTACTCTCTCCTGTGTGTTGTACTTGTTTATATCCTGTTTTATCAAGGGAGAGTTGACCTCCGAGCAGCTACTTTTTTCTTATTACACCTTATGTAATGTTGAAATTGCCATTACTGTGATGCACACTGATGCCTACATTCTCCCTTGCCTCATTGTTTTGTGACTGTCCCTTCAAATCAGTAAAATTACGGTTGTGAAGCAACATTTCCTTTGTGGTATGTAGACATAATTTACATGGTTGTAAAATTCTTTTTGAGTAGTGTCAAGAGTTCAAGTCCAGAAATTTCACAGAAATCTGTGCAAGTCAAATGTATTTATTTTTTTCTATTTCTATCACTATTACATGTGCAATTGTTGTCTACATATCTTACTAACCCACCATTATACTGTTTAAGTCCCAATCATGTTTCTTCTTTTCAAACCCTGCTTGCTCCCTATTGGAAACATTTGATTGTACATAACATGACAGATTACTTATCATGAAAAACATAACAGTAACACACTACAAAGATGCTAAAAATGACCCATAAAGATATAACATTCTTTCTCTGTCTCTTTCCCTATCTCCATATCTCTGTCTGTCCCCATGTCGTCACATTATATCTGCATTACATTGATCACTGTAAGTTGCCATTATTTTGCAGCAAGCACTTGCAATATTTAGCCATCTGTACTATTTGCTAACAATAAGTCTCATTGTGGAATCCCTTCTCAGATATAAATCACATAGAATATCATTATAAAATAGTGAATTGATGCTATGTACTGCATGCCTAATCTAACACTCACCCAAGTTAGCGGTTGATTGATTGTTTCTGGCAGTGCTTCATTGTGAATCAGCTCAACCCACTCCACTCAGGCTCACTCCATTCCCCTACCCTACCTGCATTCACACCCACTCCATATATCATTTCCTTTATATCGACTCTCTCTTTTTCCATTCCCCTCAAACCCCCCTTCCTGTCCTCTGGTTCAACCCAGCTAGTTACACCTCACATCGAGATAATAACCAGGTCTGCAATGACTAAGTAAGTCACCTACTCTATTTCTCCATCTACTTGAATCATCCCTTCTTCTCCCTATTTCTCTATAATTATTAATATTATTTTGTATAACATTTTACTTCCTTTCTTTCTTACATACTACAACTGACCCACCACTTAGACCCTAACACCATGGTTCTAGCTTTCCTCTATATATCTCCTTTATGTCTACTTTACTTTCTCACCTCTTATAGTATCCAACTAACACCAAACAATCCATCTCCAACTTTAATTCTCCCAAATACCATCACACAACCTCTTCACTCATTTGAAATCTCCACGCCCATCTTTCTTATAAATACTCTCATACCCAAAATCAAATTTCTCTCTTCTCAGACAAATTCTCCAAAAAGCAAAATAAAGTGCTTCATCTACTACCCTCCTCTCTATAATGTAAACATCTTCCGTACAACTCTACTACTATCAAGCAATATTCATCCAAATCAAAGCCCAGAATTGGTTTCTCCCATGTCAGCAATTCAACAGACCCAGTCACTGGATACCAAACTCTTCCACAAAATCATATATCTTTTTTTCTCAATGAATATTAGAAGTGTGCTAAGTAAAGTTAGTGAATTCCATGTCTGGATGTCACCTTGCTCCCCAGACATTATTACCCTCAATGAAACATGGCAAACACCACATAAATCTGATAATGACTTTCTCCCTCCTGGGTATAATATACTTTGACTAGATCATCAAAATAAAAAAGGAGGAGGAGGAGCCATTGCCTACTAAAACCACCTTATGCTCACATCACTAAATAAACTACTCCCATCCTTTCTACCTGCTGAACTCCCGATTACCAACCTTAAACTTAATAATCATATTACAATTAATGTAGCAGCCATTTATATCCCTTCTGGTGACAACATTCCCCTACTTGAACATATTCTCTCCTGGCTTTCACAACATATACATAACAAAATAATTCTTATAGGGGATGTCAATATAAATTAGCTATCCCTCTGCTCACCAAACTCTACCTTATGTATTAACTTGCTTATCTTTTCTCAACTTATCTCCACACCCACCCATGCTAATAAATCTCATAACTCTGGCTCACTTATTGACTGGATATTAGTTTCAGACCCAAATAAATATCACAACCCTGAAACTTTACCCGACTCCCTAAGTGATCACTTCCCAATAAAAGTTCTAAGTTTCTCTCCACATTTCTCTAGATCACACATTACATCAAATGTCACCAACTATCTAACTTCTACCCAGAAAGCTTTAATAACCTCCTCACCAAAATAAACTGTTTTTTTCTTACCCAACTCCCTCTAGACTAAGCTGTAGACTCAATCAACTCAACCTTCCTAAATATTCTTAACTCATTGACACCCCTGTGCACAGTACGTGTCAAAGCTAACATATCCCCATGGTTAACTAATGCTACCCACACCTTGATGAAAACGAGGGATAGAATGTGGGAAACCTGGGTAAAATCTAATCTCTCCATCCACTTACAGAAATATAATGAACTCAGAAACCTTACTGAAAAGCATGTTAACAAAGATAAAAAAGATTTTTATAAAAGTCCACCTACTTCACAGTGGTCAAATCCCAAGAAATTCTGGCACTCAATAAATCAAATACTACACAGGTTCATAGGTAGGTACTAGGCTATCGGCCCAAGGGCCTAAGTAAGCCTAGTCAACAAGGTTCACTGGCTTATGCCACCCAAGAAAGTTAATTTTTTTGTACCCCTGTCAAGCAGAGACACAGAAGTGATCCCCAGGGTATATTTCTTATTTCCCATCCACTCATCAAGATTTTTCTTGAAGAGTGCTAATGAGGAACTTTGCTTGACATAGATGGGTAGCTTGTTCCAGAGTATAGGAAGTCTCTGGGACAGGAATCTATCCCTCCAGCATGTCCTGTTTATTGAGGTGACAAGGTTTAGGTCCCTAGAGCATGTAGCTCGGAGGGATTGGGATTTCTTTAGGTGTAGCATGTCCAACAGCTCTGGGTTTAACATAGCTTTATATGTTAGGCAGAGATCTCCTTGGATAGGCGATATGCTACAGAGTAAAGCTGGAGTTTTTTGAGACAGTGTAGGGCATCTGTTTGAGGTCAGTAATCCTCTTTGTGAGGTACTTCTGAGGCCTTTCCAGCTGCTACAGATGTCTTGTGACGTACATTCCAAAAGGGACGTTGTACTCTATAATGGGTCTAATGAGTGCCAAGTAGAGGGGAGCAATGACCTCTTTTTTCCTGGATGAGAACCCTTTTCTGATGTGGTGTGCCACATAGAAGGATTTCCTGACTACTGTGGTGATGTGATTATCAAAGGAGGGACTACTATCCAACTGGGTCCCAAGGTCTGTTATCACACATTCAGAGTTAAGTAGACTGCCATTTATGTGGTAGTTCATGGGTACAAAGTTTTTAGCAAAGGGGATGACAATGCACTTTTTAGTATTGAGCTTGAGACCATGCCTCTGACACCAGGCATCTGTCTCAGTGAGGCCCTTCTGTAGGATGTCCACATCATTTGGGGACTCGACTATGGCTCCTAATTTGCAGTCATCTGTGAACTTCATTAGCCAGAGGCCTTCTGTGTTAGCCTGTGCTTCAGAGAAGTAGATACCAAACAGGAGCGGTCTCAGGACTGAACCCTGTGGTACTCCACTTGTCACTGGTTTGAAGTTAGATTTGGAGTCTGCAACTTTTACAGTGTGGGTTCTGTCAGTGAGCTAGTTGGCAACCCATCTTGTGATGTAGGGATTCATACCTAGTTTGATGAGTTTAGCTATAATTCCAGAATGGGGGATGGTGTCGAAAGCCTTGGTGAGGTCAAGATAGGCTGTGTGAACAACCTTACCCTCGTCTATGGCTTTGGTGACTGCCTCAAAGAAGTCAATCAGGTTCAGAAGGCATGATCTGCCTTTCGCAAACCCGAACTGGGTGGGGTCCAGAGTTTGGAGGTTACCAATGTCTTTGTTTATGGTAACCCCTCATCTCCTAATCCTTCCCAACAAACACACCCCTAGAAACAGCTTTTGTCTTCAATTCCTACTTCATTGAATCCATTAGTAAGTTGATATGTCCTGTTTTCTCTAACTCTAACACTACAAATCCACCTGACCCCTCCTCTAGACAGAATTCTCCTAACAAATTCTCCCTTAAACCAATTCCTACCAGCTACATTAAATCCCTACTTCATAAACTAAAACACTGTTCTAGAGCTGCTGACAAATATACCTCCCTACTTTCTTCAGACAGCAGACGACTCTTTAGACCTCCGAGTCTCTATACTGATAAACCGTTCTAGCTTGGAATCAAAAGTTCCCTCTATCTGGAAAGAATTCTATACCCTACCCATGCACAAAGGAGGTAACTCCATAGAAATGTCCAGTTTCAGACCTATTGCCATCCTGTCACCTCTCTCAAAAATACTGGAGAAAATGCATGCATAAGCAAGTCATGGAAAGCTTACTTCAAGAAAATCTGCTCACTACCACACAGCACATCTTTTGTCCAAAACATAACACAACTACTACTGCTCCTCCTATTCTTTATCAGTACTATTTCTCTGGCAGGAGATAACAATAAACTAGTGTCATGCTTATTCCTAGATCTCTATAAAGCAGTCACTATAGTCTCTCACTCCTTTCTTCTGGACAAACTCTCTAACCTTAACTTCTCCACCTCTACCATTGCCTGATTTTCAAGTTACCTCACACATCGACTTCAGTCGGTAAAATGGCTCTTTGGTCTCTCACCTCCTCTCCCTATCAAAATGAGTGTTCCCCAAGGATCTATTCTTGGTCCACTACTCTTCAATATTTTTACCAATCTACTCTACACCTCCTGCCCTCTGTCATCCCTTGTCCAATATGCTGATTATTCTATGGTCATCACAATTGCAGACACCCTCTCTGACTTATATTCTATTACTCAGAAATCCTTCAACTCTGTTGAAACCTGAATCTCTAACAACCAGCTAATTCTGAACCCTAAAAAGACCAAACCTTTACTTTTTCTTCCCAAAAACCTACACCACGTTAAACCCACCTTTGCTATCCATTCTCTAAATAAAATGCTTATCACAGCTGAAACCAACACAAAACATTTAGGGGCCATGATAGATAACCAGCTGAAATTTGATTTGCATGTTAACACTTGCATTCAGAAAACCCATCAAAAACCTGGCCTCATACAGAAATAAAAAGTTCCTCTCTAACAAAGCTAAAGTCTCCCTCTCTCACGCCTATCTCCTACCAAGCTTATTGTACAGCTCTCAAATCCTCACTAACCTGCAAACCTCTCTCCTAACTAAGCTTGAAACTACCTATAACAAAGTGGCCATATTGTTGTGAATCAAAGCTCTAGATCTTTAAAACACTTAAACTGACTAGAATTACCCCACCTGTTATTCGTCTCTCACCTTCAGCTTATCCACTCTGTCTTATACCAACCAGCTTTCTGTCCCAACTTGTCCCCTCTAATCTCTCTCTACACTCCTTCTAGGACTCTCCGTAGCTCAGACCAAGACTTTCTGCAAATCTATAAACCCAAGAACAAAATTGGTCAAAACCTCTACAGCTATTACTCTACCATTTCTTGGAAAAAACACCCATGGGAAATCAGAGCACTCAAACAATTCAAACAATTTAAATCAGCTACGAAAGACTACCTAAAAAGTTGCTGGTCATGCCACTGTACCCACCCTCCATAAACTGTCTCCCTTTCTTATGTAGCTTGCTCTCTACCCTCATTGGTATTTTTCTGTCATGTGATAGCTCTCTTAATCATCTTATCTGGTTAATTACCTGTTACTTACTCTTAAAATACCTCTGCTTATATACTACCTGTCAAATCCTTGTCAACTCTAACCAGACTGGCTGTACTTATTTAATTCTGCATACTATCCTTGTACCTATCTTAAGTTGACAAATTAGCTCTGTAAATAATTTTTATGCTTGTACTGTACCAACTTGAAAATGTTTAGGTTTGTAAATAATACAATTTTTTTTCACTTGCAATTTCATTGTTATTATGTGGAGCTTTTCTCCCCAGGCCTATGCTGAAAAAGGGCTATTAGCTCATCTGGACAAACCCCGTCAACCAATGTAAAATAAATAAATAATGTTAGGCTAATGGAGATAATGTATAATTGTCATGAGTGCAATAAAGACTAATACATACATTCTCCTTTGCTTCAATCTGTTGCCAACTTTGAACATTGTGAAGTAGGAGATCCTATGTAGTATGGCCATATAATACTCAGGTCTGTAGATTTGTTTTGGAATACTGTCAATGTTCAAATCCAGATGTATGCCAAAGTAATCTTGAGTGTTTTGTATGACTCCTTTATGTGTAAGTGTTGGCTACACATTTTATTAACACTCCTATCCTGCTGCTGTACTAATGTGCTTGCTTCCCATTGTGAACGCCTATCTCCTTGTCTGAATAACTATGATGGCAAATGAAAGAGTGACACAAGACAAATACGTGCAGAAATGAAACATAACCAAATCTCTTAGTATATTCTATATGTGAATGCCTGTCTCCAAATGTCCTCCTCTTTCCACTCCTTCTATGTCATCAGATAAACATCCTTGATTCAAAAATGTTTCCATAAGCAATAACATCCTCTGTCCATCATGTGTTTCATAATATGTGTATCATATATAAAGAATTAAGAACTGCAAATGCAATTATGTAAAACATGACCATAACACATATCTGTTTTGTATTCCATTAGATTCAGACATGGTTGTATATGTTTACTGAATATCTGTGTGATGGTTGGCATGGAGAACCATAGACTACTGCTAATTTCCATTCCAAATGAAACAACTCAAGATATGATTCTGCATGTGCTAATACTTTGCCGGCAGCTGTGCAAATGTACTTGTCAGCAGTACACTTCACGGACAGAGTTAAAAAAAATAAACAAAATAATTATTTGAGTAGGATGTATAACTTCTGTATGTCTTAATAGAATTTTGAAAATAATGTATCTGGTTTTCAGAGTGATGTTAACTGAATTAATTTAGTGTGTTAATGTATGCCTGCACTCCAACAGTTACATTTGCAACTTTTTTACAATGGTGTGTAATCTTTTTGCACATAATCCATCACTGTCATTCAGAAGTGCTTGCATTGTCAATGTACACTGTGCAAGGAAGAGCCAAGACAACTAACTGTTATTAGCACACAACCATCACAGTATGAACTGTTACAACTGTGATTGTCAATGATATCCGATGCTGTGAAACAGGTATGTGTCACTCACAGTAACACAATGTACATGAATGTCAGAAGATAAATGTTGCAGAAAAGTATGTAATTACTTGGGACAATCACAGTGTTGTTACATTGGCCTGTCCACACACATGCATTTTCTCTAAACAAGTGCTGTACAGCAACTGATGATCCAGTCAGTGGAGTTGTAATATTTACAAATGTGCATTTTTAGAGCGTTAAAGTCATATTTCTCCTTTGGCACTTGCAATTCATACTACATTCTACAAACTGTATAACTAGCTAGGTAGTGTGTGTGTGTGTGTGTGTGTGTGTGTGTGTGTGTGTGTGTGTGTGTGTGTGTGTGTGTGTGTGTGTGTGTGTGTGTGTGATTCTAGTGTCAGGTGAGAAAAGTTTCAACCACAATGTGCAGTGACACTTCCACTCAGATGAAGAATTTAACTTTGGACACATCTCCCTCTGCACTTTATCCCTGTTTCATCACAAACATCACAAACATCTTCTCTGCAACACACTGATGAGGTAATCCTGACAAAACTGTATTCTTTCCTCTTAAGAGTCAGACTTCTCTTTTGGTGCTTGTAGCTAATGTTTTCTCTAGATTGTATAACTAGATAGGAAGGAAGTTCACATTTATTTATTATTTTATTTATTTTACATTTGTTGACCGAGTTAGTCCAACTGGGCTTAGTAGCCCATTTTCAGCAGAGACCCGGGGAGAAAACCTCCACAGTAAGATGCAATTTTTTGAGCAAAAGAAGTTAGATCATTAATATTTGCTACATACATACAGTGTGACTATTATTTTACATTAGTTGCTAAAGAGGTTATGCAAAGGGTAATACATTTCAAACAATAGAAATGGAAATACATAAACTGATATAGATAGAATATGACAAGCTCTAGTTTGTAGACAATATGGCTTGTCTGGTTACAGTATAGGAGAGAGAAGGGGAAGCAGAGTTGACAGTAAGAGAGATGTATAATGGAGGTGAAAAGATTAAAAGATAAGATAGTAAGTTGCTGTTGGAAGGGGGTAGTGAGAATATTCAGGATAAGGGGGCTAGTAAGATTAAACAGGGAGAGAGCAGAAGTGGGAGGAGAGGTAATGATAGAGGTTTTAGAGGTGTGGGGAAATAGTTTAGGGAGGATAAGTGCAGTGGCAAGACCAGTTTGCTTTTAGGTATTCTCTAGTGGCAGTTTTGAATTGTTTAGGGTGTTTAAGGGATCTAATTTCTAAGGGAAGTTTGTTCCAAGATATGGCAGAGTTGAAGCTATAGAGATTGCAGCCAGATTTGGTCTTGTGTTTATATATGTGTAACAGGTCTTGGTCAGTGCTATGCAGAGACCTAGCTGGGGTGTATTTAGAGATAATAGGTGTAAGGCTGGGACAGAAGGAGCGCTGGTATAGGATAGAGTGAATTATTTGGAGTTTAGAGAGGAGGAGTTGGTGGGGTAATTCTAGCCAGTCTAATTGTCTTAGGGAGAGACAGTGGTGAGACTTATAAGTATGGTTAGCAGCAAATCTGGCTACCTTGCTGTACGTTGATTCAAGTTTGCTTAGGAGTGAGGAGTTCAGATTAGTAAGAATGTGACAGCTATACAAAAGGCTAGGAAGGAGGTATGCAAGCAAGAGTTATTTTTGCCTTGCTAGTTAAGTTTTTGTTGCAGTAAAGGAGTCCTAGTTTTTGATGTATCTTTTTTATACAATTTGAGACATGTAAATCAAACTTAAGTTGGTCATCGATTGTGACTCCTAGGAGTTTAGTGCTAGGTTCGACTGTGATAGATGTGTTATTGTGGGACAGTATAGAAAAAGTAGTTTTGAAGTGAATGAGGTTTTTGGGGTGAAAGAGTAAGAGCTTAGTTTGCTTAGGGTTGAGAATTAGTTTGTTGTCACAGAGCCAGGATTCAATGGAGTAAAAGGATGCTTGGATGGCAGAGTAGAGGTCAGAGGGAGTATCTGCAATGGTGATGAAGGTAGAGTCATCGGCATATTGTATAAGGGATGACTGCGGACAAGAGGTATGTAGTAAATTAGTGAATATATTAAAGAGTAGTGGGCCAAGAATAGACCCTTGGAGGACTCCCATTTTTACTGGGGGGGGGGAGATAGATCAGAGAGCCATTTGACAGATTGCAGAAGATCAGAGAGCTAGCTAGAATACCAGGAAATAGTAGATGTAGAGAAATTTAGATTAGATAGTTTGGCCAGAAGAAGGGGATGGGAGACCATGTCAAAGGCCTTGGAAAGGTCCAGAAATAGGCAGGAGAGCAGTTTGTTTTTATCATGAGCAAGAGATATACTGTTTGTGAAGGATATTAGTGCAGTTGTGGTGGATTGATTGAGGTGAAAGCCATGTTGGGTGGGAGTAAGTTGATTTTCCTGTAGTAGGTGTTGCATGACTTGTTTGTGGATACATTTCTCTAATATTTTAGAGAGAGGAGACAAGATTGTGATTGGTCTGAAATTAGAGATGTCGGTGGAGTTTCCTCCCTTATGAATGGGTAGGGTGTAGAATTTTTTCCATAAGGAGGGGACATAAGATTCAGAGATGGAGCGATTTATTAAGATAGATACAGGTAAAGCAATGGGTTCTGCTACAATTTGCAGGAAGTAGGGAGGGTAGATTGTCAGCTGAAGGAGAACAGAGTTTAGGTTTTGAGAGTAGAGAGTTTATATAGTTGGTAGGTAGTTTTGAGGGTGAAAGAGTTTGTCGTATTTGGTGTAGAAGTGGAATTTGAGAGGTTGTTTGTATTGTTTGTGGAGTGGATAGGGTCAAGCATCGTAGAAATAGATTCAATAAAGTGGGTATTGAATAAGCCTGGTGTTTCTTCAGGTGAGTTGTTAGGGCAGGGGTTTGGGGGGAATGTGTTTCCAGGATGTAATATGTGAGTAGCAGAGTTCCTGAATTTTTGGGGTCTGACCTTTGAGCAGTGGGGGGGGGGGGTAGTATAGAAGTCTTTTTGTCATTATGGATATGATTTTTGACCAGGTTTCTGAGTTCTTTATAGCTCTGAAAGTGGGTAGAGATCTTGGTTTTTATCCATAATTTCCACATTCTGTCTGATTTTCATAAGGGTACAGGTTGTATTTGTTAGCTAGGGAGATATATTAGATTTGATTCTAACTATGCAGAGAGGAGCAAGAGAGTTTAGGATGTTTAGGAAAGCAGAGTTAAATGAGTGGACAGCTTTGTCGAGAGGGATAGAGGTTAAATGTGACCAGTTTACTCTGGAGAGATGGTCTTTGAAGGTCTTTGGGCATAATGTGTGTGCGTGTGTGTGTGCATGTGTGTGTGTGTGTGTGTGTGTGTGTGTGTGTGTGTGTGTGTGTGTGTGTGTGTGTATGTGTAGCTTCATTGTCAAGTATGTATAGCTTCCTGAAGACATGTTTTGTATCAACTTCCACTCAGGAAAAAGATTTAACCTAGAAGAGGAATGCCCCATCCCCTTGTCCCATGTTTACTACAAACATATTCTCTGCAAAACAGTGATGCAATCATTCTTTCATAAATGTGTTTTTTCCCTACAAATGTCAGACTTTTTCTGTGTTACTTGAGGCTAATACTGTGTTTTCCAGATTATGTAACTAGAAAGGTAAGTTTCTGAATACAGCATTAGCTAACTGGTGTGAATGTGTATACTGCTATGCATAATTAGCTATGTGACAACACACCTATTATAAAGTTACACTTAGAACACATATTTTCACTGGCAAAGGGCTATCCTATACAGTTCTATTACTCCCAGAAAATACCTAGTTTTGGAAATAAACTGGTTACATCAGGCTTTCAAAAAAGAATGACATCAGAGTTGTAGTATGACTTATGCTTCTGTGCTGGCTGCTTTTCTTGTTCTCTTTACACTGCATAACCTAAATATGTGGAAGTTTTGAATCCAACCAGATGTTTGCTAGGAAGGACATCCCATACGGCCATTTTCTGAGGGATACTGGCTACACACTGGAACCGTGGATGATGGCGCCCATCAGAAATGCACACACACCTACCAAAGAATGCCATAATGAGGCACACACACAAACTAGGAACAACATAAAGCATGTGTTTGGGCTGCTGAACTCATGGTTCTGGTGCCTCGATATATCTGTTGGAACCCTGCAATACTCTCCAGCCACATGTGCACAGATGTTCACAGTATGTGCCATGCTGCACAATATGATCCTGTAGAAACAGCTGCAGCAGGATCAGCAAAGGGAAGGGATACACAGCCCCCCCCCACCAGTGCCTAGGTCCCCACAGCCACACCCACAGGGGGACTTGGAGGAGGAACCCTCTGAGGTTGTCCCTGAAGGCAGACATAGGTGTGCCCAGTATGCCCTGGCCTTGGGCAAGAGACAACGCATAGCACATACACTAACAACCTAGTGCCTTACTCTGACTCGGGTTCAGGTGCCTAGGCAGCGAGACATTTCCCTGTGGTACATTTGGCTGGAGACACATGGTGGAAGTGACATTCAGTTGCAGAGAAATATGGCTGTTTGCAAATTCTCTGTGGGCAAAGAGAAGCACACACTGCCATGCTCACAGCTTTAATAACCAAATACATGGAGGCAGAAGAAGTAATGAGTGTTGTGCTCAGTGTACAGTATATACTTATGTAACTGCAACATGTAGAAGTGTGCTACAGAATGGAAGAAATCCTGCAGTCTACTGTAGTCACATTTATGCCCCAGTATGCCTTTTAGGTAATGTTCCATAGACATTGTGTACGGGGTAGTGGTTCACACACACCAATTATAAAGGCACTGCCTATTGTGCACTACATTTTTACTACCACTGACATGCCCCCTGACCAGCCTTCTGCTGAAGCCTGCCATATTGCCTGCTGTCTCATGTTCCCTTGGGGACCATGGACATTGTTTTCCCCCTGTGCATTTGGTTATTGAAGTTGTGGGCATGGCAGCACATTCTTCTCTATGCCCACAGGGAATTTGCAAACAGTCATATTTCTCTACAGCTGACTGTCACTTCAGCCATGTGTCCCCAGTCAAATGTACCACAGGGAAATGTCTCACTGCCTAGGTACCTGAACCCCTCTGACTCACATATATATACTAAAAATGATGCCAGCCAGCCCACACAACCTGTACCTAACAATGTATTGGCTGTGTACTACATGCATCAGACAGAGTCAGCCCTGAGCTACAAGTCGGTCAACTGCTGCATGCGCAAGGTAAGCCACTCTTCTACACACCACTTGTATGGGGTACTAGACTATGATAACATATCTATGGACTGGCGCATGTATGCAAGGGAATATAGTGGGCTACTGGGCTACTTGCAGAGCCACTTGTGACAACAGGTACTCTGTTGAATAGTATGTGCACCATAATATTCACTAGGCCACATGGCTGGAAACTCCAGTACATTATTCAAGGGAGATGCCAAACAGTGGGGTCACAGGACAGTCACATGACTGTCTATGCCAGCAGAGCATGGGCTGGTTGTCTCCCACCCCTGAAACATCAGAGTTCCATACAACTGCTCTAACAGTAAGAATGCAATGATATATCAGCAGATCAGACAATTCCAGGATTGTGACATAGAACCTGGCCACACGTTGTATTTCCCACATAATGTAGGGGTGACTGTGTTTGTCTGTATGTTGTTGATAGTGTGAGGAATGAAACCTCTTTGCTTGGTGGCTGGTGTGGTTCACTGGGTTAGTGGTATTAGCATGGGTGATGGTGTTGGTTCAAATCTGGCAGCATCTACATCTTTTGCATGTGAGGTAGTCATATGGTGATATTCCCACAGACTGTCATAAGCCCTCATTCTGGTACTGCAAGAAAGATGGACAAACCCAGAGTGAATGGGGGGGGGGGGCAAAGGGCCAAACCTACAGACGGACATTATACATGGTGGCTAGTATAACAGCAGGTTGCAACAGGTCAGATTACCTGCAGGATGTAAAGGCCATCACTTAAATCTGTCAGTAGTTACAGCAATTCAGTGACTGTATTTTACAGTATATTATGAGAAAACCACAAATAGGTTCATAGGTAGGTATTAGGCTATCGGCCCAAGGGCTTATGTAAGCCTAGCCAGCAAGGTTCCATAGCTTACGCCACCCAAGAAAGTTATTTTCCTGTGCCACTGTCCAGCAGAGACACAGAAGTGATCCCCAGGGTGTATTTCCTATTTCCCATCCACTCATCAAGATTTTTCTTGAAGAGTGCTAATGAAGAACTTTGCTTGGCATAGATGGGTAGCTTGTTCCAAAGTATAGGAAGTCTCTGGGACAGGAATCTATCCCTCCAGCATGTCCTGTTTATTGTGGTGACAAGGTTTAGGTCCATAGAGTGTGTAGCTTGGAGGGATCGGAATTTCTTTAGGTGTAGGATGTCCAACAGCTCTGAGTTTGACATAGCTTTATATGTTAAGCAGAGATCACCTCAGAGTAGGCGATATGCTACGGAGTAAAGCTGGAGTTTTTTGAGGTGGTCAGTGTAGGGCATTTGTTTGAGGCCAGTAATCCTCTTTGTGAGGTACTTATGTGGCCTTTCCAGCTGCTGCAGATGTCTTGTGAGGTACTTTCCAAAAGGGGTGTTGTACTCTATAATGGGTCTAATAAGTGACAAGTAGAGGGGAACAATGACCTCTTTTTTCCTGGATGAAAACCCTTTTATGATGAGGTGTGCCACATAGAAGGACTTCCTGACTACTGTGGCGATGTGACTATCAAAGGAGAGACTACTGTCCACCTGGGTTCCAAGGTCTATCACGCATTTGGTGTTAAGTAGAGGAACACAGCAGACATATGGGGTGAAATGCTGGACATTCTGCAAAAATATGAACAGGGAGAGGTGTGCAGACTGTCACCCTGTATATGGTGTTACATCATGTATCCCAATCACAACATACCTCTCAACCTCTTAGAGCAAGAAATCTGGCCAAAGCTATGAATAAAAGTAGGGCAAAGGCTCACAAATAGGGACAAGTTTTAAATATTGCTCTTATAAACATAGAAAGTTGATAGAATAACAGGTCTTGCATTAGCATGAAGCTCCTAATGTGTATGGAGTCTAAAACTCAAATGTCTGCCATTATTTCTTAACTTCAATCTTTAATGATTTGCCACTAATTTGCCAGAAAACCACAATGTTATGTAAAATGGACCAAAAATATGAGGTAAAAATCTGGACATTCTGTGAAGATCTGTATAGTTGAGAGTCATGAGTTCACAAGTTCAGTAAATAGCCAGGGAATGCCTTGGACAATACCAGGGAAGTGCTGTACTGTGGAAACAGGTGCAGTAGCTAATGGTCTGCAGCACACAAAATCCCAGACTGGAGTACAGGTAGCTCTAGCCTGGAGTCATCTTGTAATGACTGACAGTCACACTGGGGATGCTTCTACACTTAGCTAACTTGAGCCCATGTCTGTTGCCTTTTCACCCCAAAAACCTGCTATGTGGAAATATGTCTGTACATACAGACTGCGATGTATGCATATCTGTATCTCCCTATCCCCTGTTACACATGATTAGTGTATCTGTCCATATATGGCACACTCACACACACACACACACACATATATATATATATATATATATATATATATATATATATATATATATATTAACAAGATAAATAAATATATAGTTATATAAAGAAGACTGATACATAGACTCTGTCACTCTCCACATATATCTACATAACACATTTACATAACATGCATACACATCAACAGTTAAGATGACATCCCTGTTATTCACATTTATATATGTCATCCACAGACCTCTGTAACTGAGGAGTGTCACCCTGTAGACAGACAGAGGTGAGCAGGTGGTGTAATGTACACTGGTTTCAATGCATTCCTTGGACAGGCCATATTGTCCATGGCCACATGTCCGCCTATCAAATTGCAACCAGCCAAATATGGCTATACTGGTAATTGTACACACTTAGCAGGGATATTAACAGGTATCCCTTTTCCTAGGACACTAGATACAATAACAGTATCAAGCAATATCACTCTGCTCTGCAGGCCACACATGCTGTCTAACACAAAGTTACTTTGCATACTCCACAAGTACTGTGCCTGCATCCACATATACAACAGACATAACCTGTAAACCTGTGGTGCATGCAATAAGTACTGTGAGCTATAGTGTGCACTAGTAATAGATAGGTAGAGGTTCTAATCTCACATTAGTCAAGTGTGTGTGTGTGTGTGTGTGTGTGTGTGTGTGTGTGTGTGTGTGTGTGTGAGAATATATATATTTCCATGAAGTACTACAGACATGCCCATCTGGCCTATGTCTGTGCAAGGGTTATTCATTTCATGGCACTGTGAATAGCTGCTGGCCTTAACATTAGCCTCCTTTACAGGACCTGCTGATGTCACCCACTGTAAGAGCACTGGCTGACAGTGCAATATCAGATAAACACTGTGGCACATGTGATAATTACTGCAAGCTGTAGTGTGTTTTACTAGATAGGTAGGGGTTCTAATGTCACACCATCTAGCTTGTGTGTGCATGTAAATATACCCCCTTCCAGCACTACAGACATGCCCATCTGGTCTATGTCTGTGCAATGGTTATGCATTTTATGGTCCTCTAACTAGCTGCTTGCCTTAACATTGGCCTCCTTTACAAGGCCTACTGATGTCATCCACCTTAAGAGCACTGACTGACAGTGTAAAACCAGGTCAACACTATCCCACATGCGATAAGAACTGTAAGCTATAGTATGTACTACAAGAGAGGAAGGGGTTCTAATCTCACATCATCTGTGTGTGTGTGTGTGTGTGTGTGTGTGTGTGTGTGTGTGTGTGTGTGTGTGTGTGTGTGTGTGTGTGTGTGTGTGTGTGTGTGTGTGTGTGTGTGTGTGTAAATATATCCCCTTGCAGTACTACAGACATGCCTATGTCTGTGCAATGTTATGTATTTTATGGCCCAGTGACTAGCTGCTGGCCTCAACAGTGGCCTCCTTTACAATGCCTGCTGATGTCATCCACCATAAGAGCACTGGCTGACAGTGTGATGTCAGATAAACAATCTGGTGCATGCAATAAGTACTGTAAGCTGTAGTGTATACTACTAGATAGGTAAGGGTTTTAATCTCACATCAGCCAACTTGTGTGAGTGTATAAAACTATCCCCTTGCAGCACTAGGGACATGCCCATATGGGTTATCTCTCTGCAATGGTTATGCTTTTTATAGCCCTCTGACTAGCTCCTGGCCCTAAATTGCTCTCATCTACATAAGCATAACTGCTGTCTGCCACCATCTAGATTTGTACATTCAGAAACCCAAGTGACATGTATCAAGGGTAGCAGACCTTGTCACAAAGTATGAAAACATGATTACACTGACTGTTCCCATTATTCCTGACACACTGTTCTACACATATGCACCTAGGGAGCCATGCACGTCTGCTGCCATACCTTGCTGATGTCATATTTCTGCTGTGCTGTCATGACATCCTGTGCTGCTGTATTGCTGACATGTGTCCATAGTTTAACTGCTCAAACTCCTGGAACAGCAACACACACAGGTCCATGACACACCTGTAATTCTATAACACTACCACCAGTCTAACATCATGCAACAAAGATACACAAAGTTTGATGTGTAGTCATGACACATGCCAGCATACAGTACATGTTGTGGCCCACAACAACTGCCATGGCATAAAAATACTGTACTACACAAGTTCATGTAAAGTAATATAGTCACCCTGTGCATCAGACACATATTTGCATGTCCCTGCATCAATGGCATGGATGGCAGGTATGCGGCACAGGTATTATCACATTCACAAGGGTGTGGTAATGGGGTGCCAGAGGTCTAGGCTGTGCCAAAGAGTTGACAGCATGTGTGTGACACAGGAAGGGGTGCAGGTTAGATGAGCCAAGGAGAGGTCCCGTGTGTGTCTGTTGGTGACCTGCATGTGACAGTGGTGTTTGAGTGTGTGCATGTACACAGTCAATCCCAGTGCTAGCCATACATGTCTGTATGGTGAACATCTGTGGACCATACATGGTAGAGTGGACAGTTCACCATCTCCGGCCATGAACAGGGGAACTGGCTCCACCAAGAGTAACACTGGCACCACCATGCTCAAGGTCATATATGGTGCTAGTAGCTGATGGCGACTGCTGTCTGCTGGGCCTGTGTCCCCACGGGACCATCCAGGACCACATGCCCATGGTCTGCCATGTCATGGTGTGGACAGCACACTTCCCTCTGTAGTGCTGGAGGTACTGCCACTATGGCAGCGTGAGTGTGCACGACCATATGGACTCTCAGCAGATAGTGTTGCTGACCTACGTCCAGGCGTCTGACACCCAACTCCAAACAGATGTTCCAGCACAGACAATATGCAAAGACAGACATCGTCTCAGCCCACCCTCTGTCCACTACATCAGTGAACTGATCCAGGGTGTCACCAGTGTGGTGAAGGCAGTCACAAATGTCAGACTGTGCTGCATCCATAACTCTAAGCATCTGTCTGGTGTTGCATTCATAATGTACTGTGCCTCCATGATGGCCCGAAACAAATGGTAAGTGACCTGTGATGTGACAGTTGTGACAAGTGGTGGATGGGTAGCAGTCCCCCTTCGAGCACCCCTTTCAATCTGCCTGTGTGGGACTTCATCAGCTATCTGTCTATGGCCAGTGTCTACACTCACTGACACCATAGTTGTCACACTGTCCTGTGCAATGTCACCACCCTCTAACTGTTCTTTATCTGTGGCCTCTGGGGACTGGGTATGTGTGGGCATACTGACTGTGTGCAGGGATAATGGGGGCAGAAAAGGGATGTCAACCTCTGAGATAGATTCAGCCCCTGACAACCCCACCTGTGCCTCACTATGGCCACCATCATCATCAGAGTCCGATGAGACACTGACAGGTTATGAGGGGGACAGACACCAACCCCCCCCATTCACCTGCGAGAAGCAAGACAAAAGCAGTACATTACTACCTGCACTATTATGTATGGCAATCCACACAGACTCATACAGATGAGGATCCATAACTGCATTACACATGCCACATCTTCGCATCTCTGATCCCATGTACAACAGACAAACTCAAAACAACATACACAGACAAGTCATGCCCTTTATAACATGCACTTCAGCTACATCCAGTTAATGTTGCCAGTACAATCCACCTGTGAGGTATGCAATATGACAGTGTATATAATAGAATTACACATAAAACCCAGTACACCTATCCTGAGAATGATATGCCAGTAGTAGTATCACTGCCTCATGTATGTACCATCTCCCTATTGTGTTTGAACAGGCATCTTGGAGTAATTGCCTCTTGTATAGCAGGCCGCATAGTTGCTCATAACTATAAGTGCAAATGTTTTAATGTTTGTACAAATGCACACCTGTGATTACCCAGTCTATGCACTGTAATTATCTGTTCCAGAATGGAATATGCAAATAATCTACTCTGGCTAAGCACAACAGTTGTACATAGGGCTAAATGGCAGCCATTAACTTTCTTAGAGTATATATGATCCATAAACAACATTATCATACTTACCAGGTACAGGACCATGGACTTTGGCCACACCTGATGGTCCTATGAAACGTAGCTACCGTGATACTGGCTGTATTGCCAACGTTCTTAGTATGTGTGCACAACTGTGCATAAAATCTAAACCCCACATGCAGATAGACCTAACACCCTTGTACTGGCATGTACAGCCTTCCACAATAACTGATACAGTATTACACTGGTGAACACAATAAGCTGACCTGAATGTTCCTCTTCTGTGGATGCTGTAGCACCCACCTCCAGGATGTATGGTGTGATGGATGTCTGTGAGCTGTTGGTTGATCCTAGGTTCACCAGTAATTATTCTGTGGCCAAGAGTGGTTGTTCCATCGCAGGCCCTCTACCAGTGGCAGCATGATCACTGGCAATAACAGCTGCCCTTTGCCATGCAGCATTCACCATATCTGTGGCCTGGTGTCAGACCTGCTCATAGGTCTGATCCTGTTGGCCAATCTGATTAACAGCCAGCACAAGGTCTGCCCACAATGCTGCCCACTGTTCATGATTGCGCTGACCCCAAGAAAGCCAGATGTGATGGTGGTGTCTGAGGCCATCCATTATGATGTCATTCTCTGCAGTTGAGAATGGTGGATGTCTCCTGTGGTACATGGTTCCTGAAAGACAACAAGAGGAGAACACATTACAGGACCAGATACATGGATGTCCACTATGTACAGATCCTGCACTCCCATAATGGCCTGAATTATACATTGCTTCCTCACACATCATACCCCACGTCTGGAAACACACTACATGTGTGGATATCACCAAGATAGTAGCAATACTGGGTTATGTCCCTGTGTACCATGATAGATTCTGCTGTATGTCCCATATGGGCAAATTCCCACTAATATGTTATACGACCACTGTCAGACAAATAGCAGCGTGCTATCACAACAACTATATGGGGGCAGTCCAGCGACACCAGTGTGCCATAATGACAGTAAGCAATGCAAACTTGCTGTAGTATATGTTCAGTGTAGGCATCACACCGCTCAACTAAACAGATGTTTGCAGAATGTCAGGATGTTTGCCTCATAGATGTGGTCCTTTTTACACAAGCTTGTAGATGTCTGACAAATGGCTGGCCAATCAATGATGGTTGATGTCAGAAAATAAAGACAGAATCTGACTTTCACACATCATACCCCTCAGAAAATAGTTATGCTACAATAATATCTGTTAGTCTATTCATATTCTTACTTTGTAAGGGCAATATTTATAATCTGTCACTGAGTTTGGGCCTTTGCCCCCCCCCCCCCATTAATTATGGCTTTGTTCTGATTTCTTGCTGTAGGAGATTGACAGGTATGTTAGGCATAGCTCTCAACCAAACAAGGACAAATGCCAATGAAACAGGGACTTAGCCAGAGTACATCAGGTACATTCAGGGACACTTTTACAATGTTCCAACTATTTATGTGACACATTGACAGAAGAGAGGAGGTGAATTACATTACATAATTTGATATTACAGGAATGTACACCACCCTTAGTTATTGTCTCTATGTATTACATGTAATCCACTAGCTTTCCTACAACAGCCGAACCTTGTAAGAGGAACTGACATGGACAGAGCTGAGATGTGATTGAAAGCAGGAGCAGTTGAGAGGCATGTCTGCAGGTATATGGCAGTAGAGTATCAATGACATGTCAATAACATAGATCTAAGACAAGCCCAGTGCTGTAATCCCTATTCCCCATACCTCTATCCTCCCATCTGCACCCCTTTATATGGAGAAATCTATTACATACCTGGTGGAGTACAGTATTCCTTTTTTGAATATTTCCTCTAGAAATGCTTTGGACATATGCTGTCTGTGTGGCTGAAATCTCTACAGACCTGTTCCTCATAACCAGTTGCTTGCCATTAATGGGTAATTGCCTCTGCACCAATCTGTGGCTCAGAATTGTTAATTGCAATCAAAACACTATCGTTAGCCAATGGCATGCCACCACAGTGCAATATATAAGGCCTTCATGCAGGCCTTGGCTCCTTTCATAGTTTTTGAGATGGACATTACTGAGGTGTGGAAACTACAGCATTGAAGAGAGTAGGTACAAATTTTGTCCACTATAGAGATTTATGAAGTATGTCCACAGTTTGGTCAGTGTTCCATGACATTGTGATCATCTGGCAATTCACTGGCAAACATTGTGGGTTGGGGTCAGTAAGGAAAGAGAGGCATGTAAGTGTCACATTTCATACCCATCAGAATATGCATGCTAATGCAGTAGCTGCTATTTTATCAACTTCTTTGTAAGAGCAAACTGTTAAACATGTCCCAATCTCTGGGCCTTTGCCCCCATTATGTATGCTTGTGTCAGGATCCCTTGTTCTAGGGGGTTGGGAGGTATGGTAGTTCTGTAGCAGCTACCTTAACATACAACTGTGTATGCTACAGGCTGCAGCTACAAGGCATTTAACAGACTGAGCTACTGAGACACTGCAAACACAGATGTATTTGCAAGATATATGTGCACATATACAGGCTGTGAGAAATATCTCTACATCCATAAGTATGTGCATGGTTTTATATGGTTGTATTTCTGCACCAGGGTCCCAGTTGTACATGTACTTTGCCATTGCTGCCTTAGCAGCTGTCTTTCTACAAGTTGCTAGTTAGCAATCAGTATGTTAAGCTGGAAACACCTGCTTAACTTAAGGCCTGTGTAGCATGGTGGATTAAAGCAGTGTGCTATAGTTGAGAGGGACCCAGATTTGACACTTGGTAGAGGTGTTTATTTTCTACAGGTGAGTAACAATGTAATAGATACATATAGTCATTAAAGCTCTTTAAAGCTTATTAAAGCTCATTTAAGCTGAGCTAAGGGAAGCATCATGGCGCGCAAATTCACTCAAACTCACACTAAAAAATACAGAAAAGTAAAAGGGGTGATAGGACAGTGGTGAAATGGGGGCAAAAACAATGTTAATGGCAGGTAGGAATGTGCAGGATGGGTGTAGGATAGAACCATAGCTATCCATTTCTTGAACAGCAACAGCTATGCATTTTGACAGGTTTTGTAGATGAATTTGGACTCTCAAACCCCAGAGAGAGGGGTGAGGACAAATGTGTTGCCAAGCCAATTGGACCAAATTAGTTGTGTCCAGTGGACATATGTGTGAAATGGAGAGCTATGTATGGGGCAATATTTTTGTGGTACAGGTGCCATTTTTTTTTTTTTTTTTTAAGAAGAGAGTGGAATGTTGGGGAAGGGACATAGGTACATGTCAGAAGGTATGTTAGGTAGGAGAGGATGTGATAGCAGACAGACAAGACAGATATGACAGCAGACAGGCATGGTGTGTGATACATGAGGGGGTAAACACCTTGGATGTGGAGGGTGTTGTGGAATCAGAGTCGCATGTGCCTCCTGACAGCAGCAATGTGACTGACATTCAACCCATGAGCAGTTGACACTGCTCCTTCACTGCCATGAAAATGGCTGTGCTGGAGGCTGGGTGCCAGGGCCAGCCTGCCCCACCAGGTTGGCCAGTGTACCGTCAGTCTGGCGCAGACAAAGTTCATAGGTCTGATGAATGATCCTGCACACCATGACTGGCAGTAGCTCTTGGGTGACTGCAACCCCTCCACCACTGTATACAGAGGGAGGCCAGGCCCCATCACCTGAGGTGGTTCCACCCAATGCAGCAGGTGGTGCAGGGGCAGTGGAGGGGGCACCATTAGCCTGGGTACAAGATGTGCCAGGATCCAGTGCCACAGCCATTTGAGACAAGGTAGGCAGATCACCAGGAATCAGCCTACCCTGATGTGCTGTGGGGGATGGAGGTATAGCAATAAGTATACAGTGAAAATAACCCAATTACATACCAATGCATATTGTGTGAAACACAACAATAAATAACAGAACAGTCAGTATGTTTGACAGAATGCCGGTAACAGTTACAGCATAAGGCCAACAAAATAGGTAATGCAACAAGATATGTTAATAGGCAACCATTATAATACATAATAATAAAACACATGCCCCAAAATACAGTTAATGTAACAGCATATGTTAATACTAAGTCATAACCTATGAATAAAAATAATAAATAAATGAAGATAAGGGGTGGGAAGAGAGAGAAAAACAGTCCATTAGTACAATTATAGGCTATTTACTTGGCAACAGTACTACTACTATATACTCTATGGGTTTGTCCTTTCTATATGTGTAAAAGTCCCCTATAGCTGCTGTAGCATGTATATACCTCTCAAGCTAGTGGCTTGGGACTGTATGGGCCAAGCAGTAATAACTACAGGTACACAACTAAACAGAACACTTGCACATCAGGTGGACCTATATAACTGCCAAGGTGTACTTTAGGCTGTTGTAGTGATATTTTGCAGTTTAGGTAATCATTTTGATGGATTACACACTACTAATTACATTACATGACAGTGTGACACTTAAGAGACATGTATGTGTACAGTACAGAAACTAAACAACTATCCTGCCTTGCTTGGCAGGCATGGGATAGAACTCAATAGCAGTGACTGCATCAGACAGCTGCATGGAATGTATGAATTGGCTGCAGCAATGTTTAACAGACCCTCCAGGCATACAGCCATACTAAGAGTACACATTTTATTTATTTCATCTTATTTTATTATTATTATATTTATTTCCTTTATTTTATGCTGTATTTTCACATCCTTGCTAATGATTTTAACAGTCTGTGCCATCTGAACACACAATTATATACTCATAATATGGGCCACCTCACCCATTTACCTGTAGTTCCTGTGGAGACAGAATCTGTAAACATTAAGTGACTGATACTGTAATATTTAGTGCTACATAGCACTGGATTTGAACCTTGGTCTGTCTGTAGCAAAATGTACTACATACAGAACATTTAACAAATTGAGCTACTGAGCCAATGCTGATTACTGACTGACTGATATTTGCCTAGAGCTCACCTGCAACCAAAATATGACCTGGTAGTACTACTACAGTTTTATACTAGACTGCAGTGACAGTAGAACACACATGCATGAAATACAAGCATGACAGAGATAGCAGGTAGTCTATACATTAGTATATAGAATGCAGGTGTACACAATATATTGTTCATGGGTTGACATATCTGTGAAGTCAACAAACAGTATCAGATCATGGATTGGGTTACCTCACCCATATACCTTGCATAACTGTTGTTAGTGGATGACAGAGCATTATGTGAACAATATTGGCCTGGAAACAGCCTTGAACGGTACTGTATGTGTGAGACATACATTTGGCAGCCATTATATTTGCATTCTACAGCTATTATAGTGTTATGCTTGACTGCAGCAAATTACCTTACAGCCTGAATGCATACAGCTCTACTGCAATGGTTAAAATAAGACAATCCTGATGTACACAATTTACCTTGGTGTTATTGGTATTGGTTCGTGTGTTATTGCAGAACAGTTGGCATTATTCATTCCTTTCTAAACAGCTGTAATTCCACACTTATTGCATTACACACTTTATTGTATATACTTTAAGGCAGTTCCTGATATTGTTTTGAGTTTTTATTGCACAACAGTTGTTATTATTCAGGTCTTGCAATACAGCTCTACTTCCACAGTTATTGCACTACAGACTTTTTGTATATACTTTAATGCAGGTAATGCTATTGTTTCATGTTTTTATTGCACTACAGTTGGCATTATTCATTTATTGCAGTAAAACTCTAAAGTCCACATTTATTGCAATACAAACTTTACTGTATATACTTTATTGCAGTTAATGCTTTACTCTTTCTTGCTTATTTCATTACAGTTAGCATAATACATCTGCTACTCACCACATTTACAGCACAACCTGGCCAAGTGCCCAGCATTAGCCTCTATGGGGTATGTTGCTAGCCCTCTCCTCTGCAGCTACTGGGAGAGAAGCACACCATTATGCATACCAGTTTAGCAGACATTCAGATTAGATATTATTGAACAGAGCTAAAATTACTTACATACTTGTAAGGCATTCCCTGCCTGAGCTTCTTGGACCCAGGTGTCAAAGAGATCCCCCTTTTGTCTCTTCAGCTCATCATGGTGGTGGCAACACTGCTCACCTGTGCATGGGGTACCAGTAGCACTGGTGAGTTCCCTTGCCAGCCAGTCCTAGGCCTCCGCCTTACATTCCAAGCCTTAGAATCCTCCCTGCAGCAGCCAGTCATTATGTTTTTTTACTAGGAGTCCAACCATGACCCTGGACTCCAGAATGCCCCAACACTCTGCCAAAAAGTGCAAACCTTCACCAATGCCTGTCATAGTATCCTTCAGAGACAGAATGCCAATGAATTCTTCTGTATTCCTGCCTATTGGGCTTAATATATGTTGTTAGCCAGCCCTTATATGTCATTGGGCAACATTTAAAAAAGCACAGCATCACATAGCACTGCGCAAACCAGCTCAGCTGAGCTCAGCAGTGTGAAAACCTGCAGAACCATATGCTTAGCAGTGCTTAGCAGTGTGCAAACCAGCCAGGCAGAGCTGAGCAATGCATAAACTTTGTCAGCTGTTATAGTGTTTATGTGGTGCTTTGCAGGTCATAGCAGAGCTTAGCAGAGCGCAGCAGGCCAGAATTTAAAAATAATTGGCATAACTTGTATTTCAAAAATAAATGCTTATTTTTCCTTCCATGTATTCAGACCTCACACCTACTGTTCATGAGGCCATATCTCTACCCATTTAGCTACAAGGATATGTGGAATTCTGCTATACTTTTCCATATGCCTCTGAGCTACCAATAAGCCTTGCCCCGCAAACCTGCTCAGCTACACTTAAACATGACATTTAAATAAATAATTAAATGCATCTGGTTTCTATTTTTAGATGTCTGGCAGGTGTCTTGGCACTGTTTAGCATTGCTGCGCTCCATGTTGCACCACACAAACATGCTTTAAAAAAAAACTTAAAACAATAAAATAGCATAATATTGACATAATACAATTGGACTACTCATCTGCAGACACAGTTAGCACTACTCCCTACACTTATTCAATAACCGTGTTCCATGGCTCTGGTTTGGCAACACACCATGAATAATATGCATGGAGTGCTGCTGAGGGGGAACCGTGTACACGGACATGGTAACATTCAGTGTAGGCTCGACACTGTGCCTACATGGATTTTATTCAGTCCTGGAGTAAGTATACAGTGTTCTGAGGAACACAGACATTGCACACCTTCTTCCTCCTAATTTTAATTTTTCCTACTGATATTATTGCAGCTTTAAATATTGACAGGGATTCATAAAGGTTACCACAAAGTGCAGCCTACATGTACATTTTGTGTAATCTTTCTGAGTGTCTAGAAAGCACAAAAATGTGATAAGAATTTTATTGAATACATATCGTGTACACTTAGTGTAGGCTTTATTGAATCTGGCCCATTGCTTTTGTGTTTGGTTTCTGTTGAATGTAACTGCCAACCCTTTGTCTAAGGGCTAGAGATGCTATAAGCAATTTTACTGGCCTTTTATGAAAAACTAACAAGCAATAATATGTTTCTAAGATGTGTCCATCCACTAGAACACTATAGATTGGTGGACTCAACATATTAGATGGTTTATGATTGGTTATTTTTAATTTAAATATCTGATGATAGATGTATACATTAGATCTGAAGAAGGGTTTTAATAACCTGAAAGCACTTATCCCGTTGTACATTGGAACCTAGCAGTCATTTTTGTTTTATTAAAGTAGATGTTTTTATTTCTCAGCCTGGTGACTGCATTGGTTTATTTCACTCTTGCACTATATATATATATATATATATATATATATATATATATATATATATATATATATATATAAGAGTAGGGAGGGTGTAGGGTGGATTTAGCTACTGCAAGAGAAAGGAATTTGAGCATCTACTCTTATGGCAAGTGCAGCTTACTCAACTGTACTACATCATTCCCACTGCCGAAGTAGCCCTCAGCTAATATGGATTGAATAACAAAGACTATCCATCCTGGGAGAAGGTTGGACATGGACCCAGGAGCCCCTGAGAATGGTCCTAGGAAAGTTTGATCTGGACCTAGAAACAGAATCCAGTCTGTAATGCTTTGTAAAACTACATACAGCATTCTACAGGACAATGTAGCTGCCGGTAGAATGCTTCTAGAGTCCTCCCTTTTCCAGTATGCCATCAAAGAAGACAAGGCCTTAGTAGAATGTGCCTTGATACTGCCTGGGATGGATTTACCATGGAGAGAAATTGAAAAATTACAATAGCTGAGGATAACCACCTGTAAATTGTTTGTTTAGACAAAGAGTGACCCTTTTTGCCACTTGATACGAAATAAATAGCTGATCAGCTCTTCTAAAGGGCTTTGTTCTGTTGAAATAGTGCCCAAGCTGCCTATGCATATCCTGAGTATGTAGAATTTGCTCTTTCTGTTTTTTATGTTCTGGATAGAAAACTGGAAACCGATAGTTTGATTCAAAGTAAACTCTGAAACCACTATGGGAATGGGGTATTCATAAAGATACCCTATCCCCTATGGAAAATCAGATAGGGTTCATCTGCTATAAGAACTTGCAACTCAGATACTCTTCTTGCAGACATCAGAGCAAAGATGAGTATAGTTTTCCAAGTCAAGGTCTTTAAATTGGATTGATGAGCAGATTCAAAAGGTGGCATAGTCAATTCCTGCAGCACATAGTTGACATCTCAAGGAGGGGACACCTATTTATGACGAGATCTCAGGTGTAAAAACTGCTTTCAGGAACTGTTTGACAACAAACAGTGAAGAAAGAGGAGGATTCATGGGAGATATGCTGAAATGGCCACAAGATGAACCTTTAGAGAGAAAAAGTGAGGCCCAAAAATAGTAACTCACATAAATATTTGAGCACCATTTGTACAACATCACTGATTGCCCACTGGTTATTGGCTAGACACCATCTAGAAAACTACTTCCACTTACCAACACAGGATTTTCTAGTAGCAGGTTTTATTGCCTCCTTTAGTACCTGCTAAACATCCTCATGGAAAAAGTGTCTAAAAGATATTAAAAATGAATCATCCAGGCAGTCAGTTAAGATGATTGATATTAGGGTGTGTCAAACTCCCTTTGTCTTGCTTGAGTAGATCTAGTCTGTGAGGAAGCTTGTGGTGATTGCCATTGGCAAGTTCCAAAAGAAGGGAGACTCAATGTTTCCTGGGCCAAAAGGGGTCACCAAAAGTATTTTTTCAGTATCCTTCTGAATCTTCAAAATTAACCTTTAAATCAGTGGGAACATGTAAAGGACTATTCCCTTCCAAAGGCATAAAAATGCATTCATTTTCCAGGCTTACTTGCACAGACTCCTAGAACAAAGCTTACCTAGTTCTCAGTTTTGAAAAGAGAACAGATCTATTTCAGGTGTTCTCCACAACTGGATAAATTTCTGGAAGACCCCCTTTTCGATGTTTCACTCATGAGGGTCTGTTCTGGTCCTGCTCACCTTGTCTGCCACTGTGCTTTGTTCTGACTGAATGTAAGATGCTTTTGAGGTATCCTTTTGAATATTTGAAATATCCTCAGAAATCAGTGGAAAGGGTGGAAACACATAAAGGAACATTCCCTTCCTGGATTCAGTTGAATTTGTTGTATCCACCAAAGCAGTTTTCTCCTCAAAAATCCCAAACATGGAGTTTGATATTCCTAAATGCTGGGTCCATGTATTTCTTAGAAACCACTATATCTGTTATCATGTGTTATCTATTTTTCAGGCTTACTTGCAGGGAGGCCTGGATACTTGTCTAGTTGCTAGTTTTAAAAGGAGGTGAACAGATCTATTTGAGGTGTTCCCCACAACTGAATCAATTGCTGGAAGACCAGCCCATCTCATTTTTCATTTATAATGGTCTGTTCTGGTCTTCCTTAGCTTGTCTACCACTGTGTTTTTCTCAGTGCTTGGAGAGTTAAGGAAAGCTAAAAATCTGACTGCTAATCTGTTATTGCCAGACTGCATAGAGACTGCAGCCTTGTACCTCTGTTCTTGCTTATATACCGCATGACTGTGGTATTGTCTATAATCACTTAGAGAGGTCCTGAACACCAAAGGTGATGAAGAAACTTCAAGGATTGTATCATAGCCAATATCTCTTTTAAATTGATGAGCTTTGATCTGTCTGAAGGATTCCATAGGCCTTGCAGTTTTACCTCTCTGGATACTGCTCCCCTAACAAAATATGACATGTCTGTGGTGACAGACTGGACTGGAGACTGAGGGAAGAAGAGGAGATCTGGATTCAGTTAATTTGTTGTATCCACCAAACTAATTCCTTTTTTATAAATCTCAAACCTGGATTTGGATATTCCAGAGAATGTAAACACTGGGTCCATGTGTTTCCTACAGACCGGTGTCATAGCTCTCAACTGTCCAGATTTTCTCAGAATGTCCAGATTTTTGCCTTATATTTTTTGCCTATTCCTCATAAAATTGAGGTTTTCTGGCAAATCACTGTCTAATTATTGAGGACTGAATTCAGAAAATAATGACAGGCATTGGGGTTTCAGACTTCATGACCATTAGAAAATTCATTTTAATGCAAAAACTTTTATTCTAACAGCTTTCTAAGTTTGTAAGAGCAAAATTTAAGAAATTGTCAGCATTTTTAGGCCTTTGTCTCCCATGTTTATGGCTTCATCCAGATTTCTTAGTCTAGGACGTTGAGAGGTAGAACCACTATATATTTTATCATGTGTTATCTGGCAAGAGGTATCATGAGAATCATAGAAGCCATGAGCCCTAAGATCCTGAGGAATTCTCTTTCAGACTTCAGAGACTGATTGGAGAAGTTCACAGAAAAAGTCACATAAATATCCACCTTGTCTTGTGTTAAAAAGGCTTTTTGAATTGTAGAATCTTTACTTCATCCCAGAAACACAATCCTGTGAGACGGAGTCAAGGAAGATTTTGCAATATTTATCTGGAAGCCCAGACTGGTCAATAGAGAAATAATCCATGTTAATGCTTCTTGTCATTTGGATAAAGATTTTGTAAAGATGAGTAAGTCATTTAAAACTCATTACAGCCAAGTGCTCCTCCAGGTGTTTCTGCAGTTACCTCCTACTGCGCCTCTAGGCATCAAATATTACTTGTTCATATTTGCATTAATAATTACAAAACCATGCTACATACAAGGTATCAGAATATTTTATCTTGGAACATACATGATGGCAAACACAACTGTATGGATATTTGACCTATGTCAATGAGTATTTGTTAGAACTGCAAGGTGATAAATTCATTTTTAAAGGCTCAAGCCACACCCACTAGGAGTTAAAGGTACACACTCAAAAGAGCTGCACTGGAGGGAATGAGTTAAATGAGAAAATGTCATTCAACCTGCAATAAGGTATGACTGGGGCTTAGCATTTTGTGAATACCAATGGAGCTGTTCATTTATTTATTTATTTGCTGAGATTTGATTACCGGAAAGTCCAATTGGGTAGAAACCCATCTCCAGCCCATTTTCAGTTGAGGCCCAGGGAGAAAAGTTCCAAAGTATTGCAAAGCATCTTAAGAACAATAATTCTGCAGAATTGAAAAATAATCCTAAAAACAACTACAGTTTAAATAATTATACCAAATTAGACATAATATGAAAACATTGGTTAAGTATAGATATAAGTTATATGATAATGATGTAATAAAGAAAGTCTAGCCAGTTTATAGAGAAATTAAAGGTAAGTTAGTATAACACAAACAGGACTTGCAATATATGAAGTGAGAGAAAAGCAGGCTTAAGGTATACTTACAGGGAAACCCAGGGGAGAGAAATTGATAGAAGTAAGGAAGCTAGTGAAGAAGGGAGAGTAAGGAGATGTAAAGTATGAACAGGTATTTGTCCACATTTAGGGATATTGTTTACCTTGGTAATGAGCAAGAAAAGAGTCAGCTTTTGGCTAGGATGTCTTTCAGAATGGTTTTGAAGGACTGAAGGAAGGGTATAGACCTGACAGATAGAGAAGGTATGAGTACAGACAATGCCTAGCAGATCTGATAGGTTTTTTAGACAGACAGGAGTTATTGGCCATTGGATCATAATGATTGAGTGGGAACATAGTTGTATAGAATGTTATTTAGCACTGGACATGAACCTGGGTTCTGGATAATTTTATAGGTGGTAAGAAGCTATGTATATGTATGTTGATAGGGTAGTTCTAACCAATTTAGGCTTTTTAGTGATGCACAGTGTTTGGTTCTGAAAGGGGTATGTGCTACAAATTTAGCAACTTTGTTATAGCATTGTTCAAGTTTTGATTTTTATGATGCCTAAAAGTTAGTAAGGATGGCAGCACCATAAAGAAGTGGGGTAGGTGATAAGTAGTAGCAAGTGTAGCTTTAGTTGCATTGGTGAGAAGGTTTTTGGCTTTATAAAGCATCCCTAGTTTTGATGAGTTTTTCTTATATAATTTTGTATATGCAGGTCGAATTTAAGATTATTATTCACTATCATCCCTAATAGTTTGCTATGAGAAGTGGCTTCCATGGTTGTATTATTAAAAACGAGAACTTTGAATTTTTTTTCATGAAAGAGGTATTTAGGGGAAAAAGTTGTATTTTTTTAGGGTTGAACATGAGTTGTGAGTTACAAAGTCGTATTTCGGTTGGTGTTAAATGTTGTCAGATGTGCAAATGAGTGTGGAGTCATCTGCATGCTCTATAATGGAGGCCTGTTGTATAGATGTATAATGAGAATTTTAAGAGGAGGGGACCAAAGATAGACCCTTGTGGTATACTGTTGGTGACTGAGAGGAATGGAGAGAGGGTGGAGTGTCATTTTAATGATTGATACCTGTTGGATAGGTAGCTTTTGAATCATAGAAGGGTGGGCTGAGAGACACCCAATGAGGACTATCAAAGTAGATGTTTCCTGTGACAAACTTTGTTGAAGGGTTTAGACAAGTCTAGAAATAAGGAGGACACTAGTTTGCCATTATCTCTAGCTTTATTTACAGTATCTATATAGTTTAGAAGTGTTGAATTAGTACTATGGGAAGGACAGAAGCCATGCTGTGTGAACAATTGGTGTTTTCCTGTAGGAGTTTTTTTTCCCAAGTGTTTTACAAAGGGGGGATAAGAATGCTATAGCTCTAAAGATAGTAATGTCTGTTGAATTTCCTGCTTTGTGCAGATGGATAATGTGTGACTTTTACCAGACAGAAGGAACATGGGATTCATGGACAGATGTATTTATAAGGATTGAGACAGGGTAGGCAATGCTGTCAGCTGCTATTTTAAGGTACTCACTTGGAAGTTCATCAGCTGAAGAAGAGCATGGTTTGAGTTTGTTTTAAAAGTAGATTTATATCAAATGTGGACACATGTTAGACGGTGAAAGTGCATGTGGTGATACGTAGCTGCTGGACAAGACTAGGACTAGATGTTGGGGAATCCTTGGTTAGAGATGCTATACTACCTATAAAACAAGAGTTGAATTATATTGCAGTTTCAAGTGATGAGTTATTGAGAGAGGAGTTAAGGTTGGATTTATGCCCTGGATGCAAGTTTTCTTTAATGTCTGTCTAGAACTTTTTAGGGTTGCGTTAACTATTATTCTGAAAGTTGGTACCAAACAAAGCAGAAAACTCCAAGAAACCACAAGGAATGGCAAACAAACAGTATGAACCCAGTTTATTCTTGTAAGCGGTTTGGTACAATCAAATAGTTGCACAAAAGCGCTTACAAGAATAAATTGGGTTTATACTGTTTGTTTGCCATTCCTTGTGATTTCTTGGATTATTCTGAAAGTTACTATAGTATAGTTTTTTGTCATCATTAATTTGCTTTCTAGTTTGATTGCAAAGCATCCTCAAGTTTTCAAGATATTCCATGTTTTATATGTTTTGCCATTCTTTACATGCTTTTTCTCTATCCTGCATTAGCATTCTACTCCTTTTGGGTAGCCAAATTGCATTATCTGTTTTAGTCTCTTCCTTCTAGAAGGTGCAAAGCTATTCAAGATATTCAGAAATGCTGTAGTGAATTAATTTACAGCATCATCTAAGGGGAGGATTGTTAGGAAGTTCCAGTTAATAGATGATAGGGTAGTAATGAACATTTCTGGGTTAAATTTGGGAAGGTTGCATATTGTTTTATAAACATGCTGTTTATGTGGATATGTGAGATGTCTGGTTGTATAGATTGGGAGACAGTCACTAAGACAGACATTTATGTGGATATGTGAGATGTCTGGTTGTATAGATTGGGAGACAGTCACTAAGACTTTCAGACATTATACCAGAGCTGGTGTATTTGTTGGAATCTTATACTAGGATCCAGTCTAATGGTGAATTTGAAGTCTTGCTATAATTTGTGAGCTGTAGATAAATGAAAGGGTAAGACAGAGATTTGATAATGTGATCCATTATCAGTTGACCTTAAACATTTCCTGAAGCCTGTAACTATGGGAATATGGTAGCAAACATCTTTTAGATTTAGAGTTACCGAGTAACTCATGCAGAATGAGAGGTAACAGGTCAACAGTTGGAACTTTAGAACTTTCATGTAAAGATTTAAAAATGGAAGATCTAGTCCTGGTCTTCAAGAGGCATGTTTTTTTGATACCAGAAACATTCTGTAATAGAAGCATTTGTTCCTGTGAGTTAAAGATGATGGTTCTAGGACTCCCTGGATGTGTAAAGACTGCTGAACCTGGTGAAAATTATTTTTAGTTTGTAAGGTGGGAAGGTATTCCCTCAAAGGAAAATGTAGTATCCAGTGTCATCTGTAGCTCTCTTGCACCACTTTTATCAAACAGGTGTCCAAGACAATCTTTTGCCAAGGAGAAATATTGAGGGTCAGTTTCTGGAACATATTTGAAGTGATATTTTCCAGGGAAGAAGGAAGAGGGTAAGGAATGCTGGCATAGTCATTCAGTACTTTTGACCTGTACCTTGGTCTGAAAAGACCCTTGTTTTTTATTGTTGCTACCCTTCAGCCATCTCTTTGCTTTTTGTTTGTTGGAGGAGGACTGATTTTGTTTATTTAACTATTTAGTGTAAGAGGAAGGCCTATAACATCTGTATTGAGGTATATGAAATATTTTAGAAACTACCCAAATTAATTTCCATCTATCATTATATTGTTTAACAGCCTAGGTAACAGATGATCATAACCATACCACCTTATCTAACGATGAATCCAAGATTTCAGCCTTTACCTCATCAGTAAACTTTTGGTTATGTACCCAAGCAAACCTTCTCAACACTATAGCAGTAGCAGTGTCCCTAGATACAGTTCTTCAAAGAATGTTTAGATACCTAAGAAACAGTTTGGATAGGGAAAGAGCAGTCTTTTATAGAAAGAAGCTAATTCCTTTAGACTGTCCATATGACATAGCATACATTTCCAAATATGTGACTGATAATTCAGAATTTTGAAGGCTAAAGTGGAAGAAGACATTCTCTTACCTATGGT